>NW_026854367.1:0-142633 GCF_026571515.1 Ruditapes philippinarum | reverse complement strand
AAAGCCAATGCAGCAGTTGTATTAGGGGTGACTATATCTCACAAATACTCAATTGTAACATATTGCAGCTACTCAGTGTAGCACTGGTGACACAAAAATCTTTCAAACAAGCCAAAATACCTTATTCATCCAAGGGCCATAACTCAGCCAAAAATCAAAAATACAGAAAAACTGTATAATGCACAAGTTCTTGAGCTACCGATCATTCAAGTAAAGTTTGATTCAAATTACAGGAGTGGTATAAGAGAAGTAGTCCTGACAAACTTTTAAAATAAAAATCATTAAAGGGCAATTACTCTGACAAAAATCATTGAACCGGCAAATGCTGAAGATGTGCACAACTAAACTTGGGACTGATCATTCCTGAAAAGTTTAACTGAAGTTCCACCAGTAGTTTTTGAGGAGTAGTTTAGACAAGTTTTGTGACAGACAGACATACAGACACAAGAAGTGATCCCTATATGTCATTGTGACACAAAAATGACCCAAAATTACTCAAATCATGCTAAGAACAGCACATTTTAAATATGATTGTTCCATTTATTTCCTAGTATATTTATCAATTTTCTTTTGCATAACTGTTTTAAGTGTCCCTGTTGATCTATGTAAGAAAAAAAACAATTTTTATCATTTTCAGCACTGGGTCCTCAGTCGAATTCCTGTGAAAATTTATTTTTTATATGGTAACAACAATTCTACTATAATACAACTTTGAGAGGGTCAACAGCAAAACAAACCTGAGAAATGTTGACGATACTGACCCAGTAGCTTCTCAGGAGATGTTAAACAAATGTGAATGATCACAACAGCTCACCTTGAGTAAGGCCAAGTGCACTGGCAAGATAAAAACTGTAGATTACAGATGATGACTGGTAGATTATATGGTGATGGTGGTTGGTAGTTTACCTCCGGATTATGGCAGAAAGCCATACTGAATTTACAAAAGCACAGGACAGCTACCAGATCATTCCTGGGCAGGCTGTCAAGCATCAGCTACCAGATCATTCCTGGGCAGGCTGTCAAACATTTTAACCAGTTCTGGTGCCTTCACTTAGCAAAAGAACCGATAACTTTTGTATGTACAGTGCAAATGGATATTATAATCAATCACAATGAATGTGATGTGACCATTAAGGAATCAAACTTGAGTCCCCCGATTCAAAGTCTTACCAATTGAACTAAACAGATGATGCCTGGTAAATTATACAGACGGCAGTCAATATAAACAGGTCAGATGTCAGATCAGTACCATGTTCTCAGTCAGGTGTTATAAAAAACAACATGCAAATTGATAACAACTGATTTAATGTATATATGATTATATACAAACTCTTGTTGGATAATCATTATGACCATCTAGGATGACAAATGCATCTCCATTGTTTGAATGTGAGCACATTTAAAGTGAATTAGTCTATCATAAAGGTTTGTAATAAAATGAATAACTATGTTGATAGTATTTCGTACTAGAAATAATGACAAACCACAAAAGGATCATACACAGAAGTTGTTGGCAAGTGTGAAATACATGATCTGATATTACATATACATTTATTTATATAGCTGATTAAAGTGTTCTAGAACAAAATATTATAATTCATCAGATGAATGGTCAATTTAAATCACTTAGAACTTTATCAACATATTGTTTCAAGCAGCATTTCATAAGAATTTTTTTTAAGAAAATCTATTGTTTTTATATCATAAATATTTATGGAAAATGTGCCCATTGTAGACCTATCCACTTTAATGAGGGTTGTTTTCTTTACTTTTTAGGTAAGGATTACAATAAGACACACAACAAAACAAGCAATTCATTTTTATATTCAATCTTTTAAGTGACATTATGCCCATGAAACTGTAAATGGAGAGTGTACAGGTAAAAGTAAAAAAAACAACATTCATTTGGCCATAATTGTCTTCAATTTTATATTCTTCTTTGTAAAAATTTGTCTACAACTCATGTGACCCATGACAATTTCTATACTTTGTAATTTACCATTAAAGTTCACTTAAAAAAAAGTGTACAGTCTTTTTAAACTAGTTTATGTAGTTTGTATCCTTATTATTGGTCACCAGTCACCATTATAAAAGTCAATCTTATCTTGACAAAGAAAAAATGAGCAAAATGTCACAAAATATCAAATATACTAGTAGTTACTACTAATGTTTCATGAAATCTACTTAAAAATAAGTTTCAAAAACATGATATTTATACATATGGCTACAATTCAATTAAATCACTATCATAATTAAAAGCAATTTTAATCTTTCGCACCTGAGACAAAAGTATAATGTATAGATAGCATTGTTTCACTACTTAATTTCAAATATTTCATCAATATAATTTTTTATACACCGTATTACATTAACTTCATAGCATCACTGAGTCATAAGTTGCTTCGGTGGCAAGGTTTCTTTTTATTTTTCAATAACTTCATTGTGGCAATGTGAGACAAAGGTACAATTTTTAGGTGTCGTTGTTTCATTTATTTTACACTAACTTCAATGTGGCACTGCAGAAAATGGTATAATGTTCAGGTGGCATTGATTCACTTAAAGCACACTTACATTACACAAAACTCATTATGACACTACAAGACGAAGGTTTTACATATATATTATAGTTGTATAACTTATATCACACTAACTTCACTGTGGCACTATGAGACAAAAGTACGATGTTCCATGTGAGTGAACGAGGTGGCGTTGATTTCACTTATGTTACACTTAAATCGCAGCGGCACTATGAGGAAACGGTATGATAATTTGAGACATTGTTGTTTCATATTAACACCTCAACTTCAAAATGTTCCTATAAGACAAAGGTTCAATGTTTAAATGTTGATGTTACACGCAGGTATTACGATCACATCACCACACATATTCTATAAGTCGCAACCAAATGCCAAGTTTTATCCAGGTGGTTTTATCTGTATCTATTTGATGACAAATTTCTACCAAAGCTATAAGGAATAGATCTTGTAGTGTTCTGATATTTTCCCCATGCACCAAATGGTATAACAACAGCAGTCGCATTATCTTCCGATCCAAACTGTAAAGCTTGATCGGTAACAAATTTAGCCGCCTCTGTCGGGGTACGACAGCTTGAAACTATGTCCATCAGCTCTTGATCATTTAAAACAAAACTTAGACCGTCTGTTGTTAGTATAAGAAATGAGTCCCGCCCATGGCTTACCTGAAATAGAAACATTTTAACAATTGTCAGAAGCAGCACTTGCATAAAGGCCTCTCATAGAATTTGTGATTTTAGTGCAGTAACCAGTTAAACTCCTGATAATATTTAACAGAACATTTTGCTTTTTGCAAATAGACAAAGAATTAATATAAATCTATATAAATAAATTTTATTCAAACTGCAATAAACAATTCACTTCAAAAGACTAACCATGTAACATTTCTTGAAACATGGTTACATTTTGTTTTTCTTTTCCAAAGGCAGAATTATAAATCTAACATTGTAGTTAGAATATTCCACCAGCCAAACTGGATTCACCTTTATGTAATAAACTTTTTTGTATTACCATAAAACCTTACTTTTTGTTATTGAATTTTCCTTACCCGTATAGATCTAATATGAGGTTCTGCTGTAACGCCGAAAGCTTTGAGTTCTATATCTCCTATACTCCTTGTCATAGTAAGTCTCCCATTAACATGTGCTACACCAAGACTATTGTCTGATATTGTACCTCCGGCCTCTTTTATTCTAGCACATTCGTCCGGGTCGTCTGGTGAGTCGTCATATGACAATCGTAGAGGTACGCCTTCCCGACACAGGATGGCGCGTGTATCTCCAACATGTCCTATAACTAGCTCTATGTTGTTACGTAACAAACACACAGTGGCTGTTGTACCCGTACTCCCATTGGTAGCTGAAAAATAAATATCAGATTCTGTCAGAAAAACATATCATATCATAATTATAACATATCATATAACATATCTTAACATAAAATGTCAGCAAAACCATATTGATATATCCACATTCAGCTTAAACATAGTCTTTGACATGAAATTTGATGTCAATAGCAAAATTAAGACTTAGAACTTGTATATGTTATATAACTTAGTGAATTATATTATTTACTCAACAATAAGAGCTCATAAGTGTCCCTACATAAGATATACCGGTATGTAATGTTAAAAGAAACATGGATATACATGGCTTCAAATATGTGAACTGTCAATAAACCAAATGACTTCTGGTAATATACTTTCCCATTTAGTGTAGGACAAAAGATTCCACATAAGCACATCAGAATAGAAAAAGATAATTATATGTTTGTTTCTTGCATTATCATTACATGGATCCATGGATTAATGTATGATAACTTGCTTGAGTACCTAAGATCTGAAACTGTTTCCATGACAACCTAAGTCACATTCACTGTCATTTTCAAATAAAAAATATCAATTACAAGTACAAACACTTAAGTCAAGATTGCTTTCCATGTCAATCAGTATTTGTTTAACACATTTTGTAATTTGTCTTAGCCCCTAGTAGATAAAGTCAGGCTCAAGTCATGTCCATGCCATCTAACCAGGCTCTATACAGTTTGGTTCTCATATTTGTACGAAATTTAGTACTATATTGTGAAACTTTTGTATAAACCCATTCATTAAGGCAATTTTTACGACATACTCGGTTTTTGGTTTCAGCATTTACCCAAGTTATTGAAGATATAAACTGGTCATGTACATAATTATGCCCCTTCCCATTACCTGGAAAAAAAACTAGCGGACATTACAAATATTCATGATGATGTAGCCATTTTGTCAAGTTTGCAACCAATGCAGTGGCTAAAACCATGTCTACAACTTCTTTATGTCCTGACCCTTTGGGAGGGTAATGTCCTTGAAGAAAGTAACATAATAATTACATTATCAAAATATAGCGAAAGGTTTCTTACCCTCATGATATGATGAAAGATGTCTTGTAAGCAGGTTGTTCACGTCAATAAAACTATTGCGAAGTACTTCAGATAACTTTGTCGTTTTCTGCAGCCAAAAACTGATATGATGTTGCATGTATGGCTGAACAAAGTCCACTGCTGTCGCACCACTGTGGCCATCAAATATAGCAAAATACAACAAGTCATCCGAAATCTGCTCAATGCTAAATCTGTCCTCATTTACTTTACGTCTGCCAAGTAAGCTTGCCGTGCCAACATCATCTGTGAAAATACAACAGTTACTTTAATAGTATCATTCAATTGTAAATCTGGAGCCCCAAACCAACAAACTCTGCTAATCTAACTATTCAAAACACTTTAATAATTTGTTTTTATACTTTTTTCCTTATAACTTGTATCTCAATGTAAACAACTAAATAGAGGTGGAAATCTAAAGCAGAAAATACAAGTCCAGAAACACATGAAATCCCTGTATTAAATTGAAGGAAAATTTAGCAGATCTATTTTTCCATATATTTCTATTTTTCACGATATTCATTGCACGCGAATATAGCAAAAGTTTGATATTAACAAAAAAGCAACTGAAATACGGTATCTTATCCATCTTTTTTTATTTTAAAAAAAAAATTACTGAATGATTTTACCCAGAGGAATTTCAGGTATAAGTCTTCCTTTTCTAATGCTCTTCTCAATATCAACCTTCATTTCTATCCTGCTGTTCCATGATCCAAGGGTATCAAAGTTGACCCCTTTCTGTCGTTCTCCTTTATTCTCCGGATCTGAGAGATGGGATGACTTTAGAGTCGGACTAGAATGCGAATGCCTGACTGTCACTAACGCTACATTATGATAACAATTTGTTTTCCATGTAGTTTTTTGGAGAAGGCTTACACCTCTACACTGTAAACATCTTATTCCTTTGAGAGGGATCTGAACTATACCCATTAAAATGAAAGCTGAAATTATCTAGAATCTGAAAAAAAGAAGACATAGAACTTTAGCAAAAAAAACTCCAGTTTCCTTAAAGCCTTAAGATCCATGCTTATTTTCATGAAATTTTTTGAAAATTTAAAGTAAACTAGAAATGTGTCCATAGGACATGGGTGCCCCCACACTCCACTGTTTTGTCAATCTTATGACTTTAGGTAAAATATTTCTTGGGCTATATGTGGAACAAGTTGAAAACTAAAAATCTTTTACTAAGTCAAGGGCAAGAACTTTACAAATGCTGAATAAATCCGCAAGCAAACCCCAAGGTGCATAAGTTCACATGCTGATCAACATTCTTGTAAACTTTCAGGCCTACAAGTCAAATACTTTTTGAGCTATGCTTGAACAAGTTAAAAATTGCAAATTTATACTACTGTAAGTCAAGGGCAATAACTCTAACAAAACTGAAAAAAATCCACATGCAATGTCCCAGGTGCATAGCTTCACAGTGATGTTGATCATTATTCCTGTAATTTAGTGATGTTGATCATTATTCCTGTAAAGTTGGTTGATTCTAACTCATGCTAGCTTAAAAAATACACTCTCTGTAGCGTGTTTACATCATGAAAATTTTAACAATGACATCATAATTAACAAGACGAAGTACAAATTTGGATAATACTTCAATAAAAATGGGTCATAGACAAAAATGGCCGGGTTGCATTTGTATTACAAATAACATGACTCATGAGGCTGTGATGTTACAAAAATTTCCTACCATTGACCATTAATATCGAACATTTAACTAAGTCGGTAAACAGGAAGTGGATAAGCGATAGAGTCACGTGGTAGAGTCAAGTGGCAGAGTCACGTGGTAGAGTCACGTGGTGAAGTCACGTGGCGGAGTCAGTCCCCAAGAAATAGAAAGTGTGTGCCCTAAACGAGAAAACAATGGGCGGAACAAAATAAAATGGAATTTTGAAATGGGAACAGAGGTTATGAAGCTTGCATATCACAGATAAGACGTCAAAAGACAAAGTTAAAAAGCAGGCAACATATCCTAAGGGTGATTCAACATTACTCAAGTAGGAATATTGGAACCACCCAACTAGAAAATGCAAGCATTCAAGGAACAAATAACAACATAATGAAACGGTTTTTACTATGTCAAGGGAAATAACTCTACAAATACTGGATAATCTACAAGTGAAACCCCAGGTGCACAACTACATATGCTGAGCAACCTTCCCGTAAGGTTTAATGACTCTATGTCAAATCCTTTTTGAGTTACATGCGACACAAGTTAAAAATTGCAAAAAATTTCTAAGTCAAGAGCAATAAGTGAATAACTCTAAAAATACTAAATAAATCCAGACAAAAATACCCAGGTGCACAACTACACATGCTGATCAACATTCCTATAAAGTTTCATGACTCTAGGTCAAATTCTTTTTGAGTTACATGCGACACAAGTTGAAAATTGCAAATTTTTACTAAGTCAAGGGCAATAACTCTAAAAACACTGTATAGATTCACACAAAAATTCCCAGGTGCACAACTACACATGCTGATCAACATTCCTGTAAAGTTTCATGTAAATTATTAATTGAATCTTGAATTATTTGACACAATTTTCTCAAGGTTTTTATTTTCTTGCTTATTAAGAGGCATGCAGCTTTAATGTATAAAGAAGAAATTAATAATTGTTACCTTATTTTTTATTTACTATCTACAGTCTAATTCATGAATTTAAGAATGAATTGTGAGACAACAATCATCACACATTAGATCTACCGAAATATTTCAAAATGGCATATCAGAAAATATTGCACTGCGAATTTTTTTAATTTATTTTATGTTTTCCGTTTGATTTTATTTTTAATTTGGTTGAGGAGAAAACACTGAGACACAGTGTACTTAAGTTTTGCAGTAAATAGTTGGTTTTAGTCTGGAATTATCCAATAAACACTATTTTATAGTTTGAACACAAGTTTATTGAAGTTAGAAGTCATCTGAACCTAAAAAGTGGTTCTAAGGTGACAGATTGCATTGAAAAAAGAGAACCTACTCTAGGAAATTACTTAATCATTTTTATGTTCGAAACTGTGAAATTTAATTGAAAGATTTTGTTTACAACAACAGCTTAAATGATTTTAGCTTTAGGGTCTGATTAACAGCTGATTAGTTCACAAACAATGGAAAAGTTAACAATAGATTTCCAGGATATGTAGTTGTAAGTAGGTTTTGACATCTAGAGACTCTTAAGGCTAGAGTATTTAAAAGCTTTGTTTCAATGGCAATCTGTTATAACACTGATATTTTAATCCAAAGTAAGTGATTCTGATATGACAAGTTTAGTAGGAAACTAGAAATGTGTCCATAGGACACGGATGCCCCCACTCTAGGTCAAATATTTTTTGGACTACATGTGCCACAAGTTGAAAACTAAAAATCAACAAAGGGCCACAATTCTGTTAAATTTGGTCGCAGCAAAAATTCTTTCCTTTACTACCATC
Source organism: Ruditapes philippinarum (assembly GCF_026571515.1). Classification (NCBI taxonomy): domain Eukaryota; kingdom Metazoa; phylum Mollusca; class Bivalvia; order Venerida; family Veneridae; genus Ruditapes; species Ruditapes philippinarum. Next base: position 134,253 of record NW_026854367.1, on the reverse strand, counting down.
TACACATAAAGGTTTTTAATCCCTGGAAGTTTAAGCAAAATCTGCCATCCGGTTGAAGAGGAGTTGCGTTCACAAAATTTCAACATAGTATATAGTGATAATCAAAAAAGGGCCATAATTCTGTTAAATTTGGTTGCAGCTAAAAATTCCTTCCTTTACTAGCATTTACACATTAAGGTTGTTCATCCCTGGAAGTTTAAGCAAAATCTGCCATCCGGTTTAAGAGGAGTTGCGTTCACAAAATTTCTACATTGTATATAGTGAAAAAATCAACAAAGGGCCATAATTCTGTTAAATTTGGTTGCAGCAAAAAATTCCTTCCTTTACTACCATCTTCACATTAAGGTTGTTCATCCCTGGAAGTTTAAGTAAAATCTGCCATCCGGTTTAAGAGGAGTTGCGTTCACAAAATTTCTACATAGTTTATAGTGAAAAAATCAACAAAGGGCCATAATTCTCTTAAATTTGGTCACAGCAAAAATTCCTTCCTTTACTACCATCTTCACATTAAGGTTGTTCATCCCTGTAAGTTTAAGCAAAATCTGCCATTCGGTTTAAGAGGAGTTGCATTCACAAAATTTCTACATAGTATATAGTGAAAAAATCAACAAAGGGCCATAATTCTGTTAAATTTGGTTGCAGCTAAAATTCCTTCCTTTACTACCATCTTCACATTAAGGTTGTTCATCCCTGTAAGTTTAAGCAAAATCTGCCATCCGGTTTAAGAGGAGTTGCGTTCACAAAAATTCTACATAGTATATAGTGAAAAAATCAACAAAGGGCCATAATTCTGTTAAATTTGGTCGCAGCTAAAATTCCTTCCTTTACTACCATCTACACATTAAGGTTGTTCATCCCTTGAAGTTTAAGCAAAATCTGCCATCCGGTTTAAGAGGAGTTGCGTTCACAAAATTTCTACATAGTATATAGTGAAAAAATCAACAAAGGGCCATAATTCTGTTAAATTTGGTCGCAGCGAAAATTCCTTCCTTTACTACCATCTACACATTAAGGTTGTTCATCCCTGTAAGTTTAAGCAAAATCTGCCATCCGGTTTAAGAGGAGTTGCGTTCACAAGATTTTGGGACGTACAGACTGACGGACGGACGGACAAGTGCAACGCTATATGCTCCCACATTGTGGGGGCATAAAAAATTGTTATGTAAAACTATTATACTTTCAAAGAATATTTCTAATATGATGATATTTGTAAATACAAATACTTGAAAATTCCCAGAAAAGAATTTTAAAGTAAATATCAGCATTAACAATATTATTTAAAGTACTCCCCCATGTCCTTGCCCATTCCGGTGTCATCAGAAAATGTGTTTCTTTACACACTGAACGCTACAATTGACTGTTTCCAACATTTAAGTGAACGTGGATTTTTGAAATCCTTTTTGAATTTGGATAGAAATTGCTAGAAATATTTTCATTTCAAATAAATTTCTGTCATTGATAGGAAAATCCAAAGCTGTCCGCGTGTGTTGAAAATACTTTTTTATTTTACCCCATATTTACCAGTAATACTGATAATTTCATGTTCGGACAAGTGATGGTCTGCTGCGGAAACTCTAGTGACATCATATTCTGTTGAAAAAATTCTACTGAAGCCAAAAAGGGCCATCAATTAACATACCACAATATCATAGTTCTCTCCATTTAAGCTCCCATTCAAAATATGGCTGAATGACCATATATAGATATTTCTAATTTAAATCATTGAGTTATTCTATGAATAATGTGTGTATTTTGAAGTTAAAATGCGACAGTTAACACAATTCAACAAAATAATAAATACAGGCTCTTTTTATTTGTACAATTTGCTGGAAATAATAAGAACAATTATCCTACATTTGAAATTAATAAGACAAAAAAAATATATTGGATGAATATTTAAATATTGATAATTTCATTTAAAATTAAGTAAATCATAAATCTTGTCCAACTAATTGTACTGCGTGACAAGATATTGTGCTATCTTTGTGTCTGGGCAAGCCATGCAATATCTCACCTCTAAAGCGAGATTCTGACCCAGAACGAAAATATCACAGAATCAAGCTATGGCACATCAATATATTTTGACTAATGCCATATCATACCATACACTGTCACCACAATAAATACCTACTTAAGCAATTTGAATGTACTGAGATGTAAATCATGATATTTTTCACTTTTCAGAGATAAACAGACTAACACAAAGATCAAAAAAATCCTGACTTACACATTACAGTATATTAGTCTATTCACATGAGCTTATGGTCTATTACGGTGACACAGAGGTGACATGTGTGCGTTTTATTTCATCTCATGCACACAAGATACTACGTGGCCTCGTAGTCTATAAATTTCCCTGAGTAGTGAGTACTGGATTTTTTTTTACTTCACCAGTGTTCACTTTTCTTTATTCAAATATAATTATTACATGGAAAATCTTTTTAAAAACATATTTTCAAAGATAATAACGTTTAAACATTGTTACTTACAAACTATTCCTCGACAGTTTGATCAATGTCAAGACCTACAGCTGCACAAGGTCTTATAAATATATAAATAACTTTTTTTTTAAAAAGATTGTTTTTCTTTGTGGTAGAGTCAAAATTGCAACCAAAAAGCTTGCATATCGTTGACGTTTACTTAGGTTGAACATCACTAAATAATTTACATACGCCACAGGCTTATCTGCGGATTTGTCAATAAGTTATACAAGATACTTATAGCTAGGAGTCTGCATTGTCCTGCAGAATTTGATTTTTTCATTTAAATTCCACTTGCCCCAAACTGGACATTTTCTACTGAACAAGTGTACATACTAAGGTTTCTTTGTACAGTTACAGTGACTAAAATGTTCATATTTAAATTGTCTTGTAAACATAATAAATGTAAAAGAAGTTTTATTTTTATTTCTTGTTTGATTTGAACCCAACCGGTTTAGTAGAATAAACTGGCCTTATCTCACCATGTTGAACAGAGTTGTTGCCCCTTTAATAAATTTCTAAAATAGGCATATTTTGCCTTGTCTGCATATTAAATGTACAGATACTTGGGGGTCAGACCCGGCCCCCCCCCCCAAAGTGATACGCCCCTTTAAACACTCTTATCAAAACTATTTTAATATTTAAACACGAATCAGACATCTGTTTCAACGATAAACCTGTTTTCAAACAATTTTTACACATATGAAAAAATACTGTATACCATAAAGTCTCAATAAAATACTTGGTATACCGTATTTTTTCATATATGTAAAAAATTGTTTGAAAACCAGTTTTATCATTGTAACAGATACCCCATTTGTGTTTAAATATTAAAATAGTTTTAATAGAGAGTTTACAAGGGCGTATCACATGGGGGGGGGGGGCAAGTTCGACCCCCAAGCGTCTGTGATTAAATATAGCAGTTTTATTTTTAATTGAACGAAACACAATATCAATAGATCTTATTGCCTCTTATAAACTGACGACATACCATGCGTTACAAAGTTGTTGCTTTTTTTTAATTAAATTGCCAAAAAAAGACATATTTTGCCTTGTCTGCACCATAGCTATCAAGTTAATCACAGGTTGGTGGTTGTACTCGGGATGCAAACTCCACTTTGGAATAATGTACAAAGGGATATCTGTAGTGCTCCTTAATCAGTAGGCTTGAATCATGTGTTGGTGTTACTTAAATATCAATATAAATAAACTAATAAAGTTGCCTCTCAAGGAGTTAAGTCCCCTGAAAAGATTAAAATGGACAAATTTTGTCATGTTTGCTTCATCATATTTTTTATATTGCAAAACAAAACATATTGGCTAGATTCAAGTCCTTTGTGTTGACATAATGTATTTACATTGTATTTTTACAGAAAAACAAATGTCATACTCTTCTTTACTAAGTTTTTGATACACTTCAAAAGATGAACTCCAGAGTTAACTCGAGTTTAGCTAGTTATCTGCTGCTAAACTTAACTAAAATATAACTAAGTATTAACAATAATAGAAGCAGATGCATTCAGTTTAAGAAGACTATAAAATATGGTGCTTTCAAGGCCTGCATTGTATTTAAACTAGTTTTTAACCCATTGATCCATGTTAAAAGGGGATAAAATTTTTCTGAATAATCTAAACTATGACCTATATATCAAATGTTGGCAATCAAACTTTTGAAAGCAAAACATTCTAATACATGTAGTTTAGCTGAGCTATTGTGTAAACTGCCTTTAAGTAAGACACAAAACTAAAACAATGATTCTCTTATAAGTTCTACATCATTTTATTTACATAGGTAAATACATAAACTTGTCGCTCAATTCTTTAGACAGCCCAGCTTGCAGTCTCTTGTTACTGGACCATATCGCTAATCTTCCATGACCAAACATTATTCAACATGATATTAAGCACACAAAGATCATAAAGTGATACATGATCAGTAGTATGAAGGTGAATGATAATTTTAAAACCCCTTAAAACCCTTTTTACTAGGGTTAAAGTTCTTCTTGAGCAGTACCAGTTTAGAAGACTAAACAGCGAAACCCCATTTACACCAAAAATCAAATTAATATTCAACTAAATATCCTAGGACAAAGATTCCCCCACATTGCACTGTTTTATCCGTCTATGGACAGACAGTTCAGCGTAAATCTATATAACCCTTCTAAATAGAACGACAAGGTGCATAAAAAAAGAATGATAATATTGATAATATTCAAATGATTTACTCCATCAATATGTTAAATTGCCACTTTAAAGTAGACCAACTAAAGAATATCACTATCCATAGAATTAAAAAGTACTAAATTTCACGTTCTTCATTGAACCAAGGAGGATGCCCTCTTTTTACTACATGCATCATAGTTGCCTCTTCTGTTCTGGGCTGGGGTGAAACTGGCACTGACACTGGGCCATCTTCAAAAGGAGGCGTACTTGGATCATAGGTTACTGTGTAAGAATGATATTTATATATTCCAATACAAAATATCTGTCAATACTTAAATGTTTAATTGAATAATTCTTTTGCCTTCCTGTGATCATGGATTAAATCTTCAAAAGTCATAAGTCAACTGCCTTGTTTGCTGTTAACATTTCTGCTAAGTTCCTTAAACAACATATATCATGAAATTTGATACAAAAACAATACACGAATAAAGGTTTGAGAAATCTTTAATTTCTATGCATATTTTTAGGTACCAAAAAAATACATGTTTTATTCAGTAACAATGGTTTGTATCAGACAAACGCAAATGTATAAGAAACATTTTCATATATATCTAACCTTCACTCATTATACTTTAGAAATGCTTTAAATTCTCAGGTCATACATTACAATACACGTGTACCTTGTTCAACTGATTTTAACCCTTAAAATGCATGAATCTAATGTGAACAGTCTATAGATGCCCCAAAAGTAAACAAGAAACATCAGTGACAGTATAAAGTGCTGTCTGGCCAGTGGCTAGGTTGTATACTGTTGGTTTTCCGGTGCAAATTTTTACTTTGGTAACCCTAAAGATAATGGCCTGAGTTCCAGAAATGGAAACATGGCAAATCCATTTGTAACATTCAGCAGGATTAGAGTTTCTATCACATATTACAGATATATTAGTATCAAGGGAAAGTTTGATTATAATCATCAAGTAGGTATTAAAACACACATCAATATTAAAATCATAGATACAGTAAACATTATTTAAGAGCGAACATAAATACTGAATATAATCCTTTCGGAAAACCTTTCTGTCTTTCTTCTTTTACAATTGTTAAGCCTGCTTTAATCATAGCACTTGTGTAGTCCTCTTTACTCCGTGTAAAACTACTATCAACATCGTCAAACTCTGTTTCTCCAGATCCCGAAACGTTTTCTTTAACAACAATAAGTCCTTCAGGTGTTAAACCAGTTTTACATCGAGAAAAGAATCCTACTAAATGTTCTTCTGTAAGATGGCCTAATACCCACTGAGACCAAATTAGGTCATACCTCCCAGCCTCAGGAGTAAAGTCTTGCAGTCCCGAGCAAATATATTTGCCCACTCTTGAAGAATCCTGTCCAATGAAAGATGGAGCAGAATCCAAAAACTTTTTATTTAATTCAACCATATCAACTGTTTCAAACATGGGCAAAAGAAGCCTTTTTGTAATACGACCGATTCCTGCTCCACAGTCCAATGCTCTATGTGTGTTTGTATCACCTTTTCCAATCTGAAAAAAAAAACACAAAAAAAAAACATGAATCTTATTGTTATCAGCTAAATCCCTTGCACATGGCTAAAAGAACAAAAGAAAGAACAAAAGAGAAGCCACTTAAATACCAAACTTTCCGTCTGTCTGACTGTCACAAAACTTGTCCGCACTACTCCTCAAAAACTACTGGTGCAATTTCATCCAAACTTTACAGGAATGATAAGTACCAAGTTTAGTTGTGAATATAATAAGCATTTTACAGTTCAATGATTATTGTCAGAGTTATGGCCTTTTTATAGTTTTTATTTTGAAAGTTTATCTGTACTATTTTCAATGATTATTGTCAGAGTTATGGCCTTTTTATAATTTTTATTTTGAAAGTTTATCTGTACTACTTCTCTTATACCACTGCAATTTCAATGAAACTTTACAGGATTGATCTGTAACTCAAGTACTTGTGCATGTTGCACAACTTTTCAAGTTGAATGATTCTTGGCTGAGTGTTGCCAGCTACCCAGAAGCTTTTCCGGACTTCTTCTCAGAAACTGCTGGTGCAATTTCATCCAAACTTTACAGGAATGATCGGTACTTAGTCTAGTTGTGCATATCATCGGCTTTTTATGGTTCAATAATTTTTGTTGTGGTTATGGTCCTTTAATTAATTTATTTTTAAAGTTTGTCTGGACTTCTCTTATACCACTAATGCAACTTTGATAAAACTTTACAGGATTGATTGGTAGGTCAAATACTTGCCCTTTTTACATGGGTATTCCACTTGAAAGATTTTTTTCAAAGTTATAGCCCTTGAATGAAAAGGGTGTAAAAGTTTGTCCAGACTACTTCTCTTATAGTAATATACCACTAATACAATTTCAATAAAACTTTACATGATTGCTTGGTAGCTCAAGTTCTTGTGCACGATACACAAGTTTTCCACTTGAATGATTTTTGGCTGAGTTATGGCCCTTGAATAAAAAAGGTGTTTTTAGTGTTGCCAGCTATAAAGAAGCTTGTCTGGACTACTCCTCAGAAACTACTGGTGCAATTTCATCAAAACTGTATAGGAATGATCAATACCATGCCTAGTTGTGCATCTCGTCGACATTGTTCTGTACATTGATTTTTGTCAGAGTTATGGCCCTTTAATGATTTTAATTTTTAAAATTTGTCCGGACTACTCCTCTCATACCACTTAAGCAATTTCAATGAACCTTTACAAATTGATCGGTAGCTCAAGTTCTTGTGCATATTAAAATGGTTTTTAGGTTAAATAATTTTTGGCCAATATATGGCTATTATGAGGCGACACATGTGATCAATGATCGCTCTTGTATTACATACATGGTAAATGCACAATGTACATGATGGTCACCCTCTATGAAATCAGCGATTTTTTCCCCTATATAAGTGGTACCGAATAACGGACCCATTCACAATCAAGAACAGACCTTCACAATTTTCAGACTGGGTCTGACGGACCAGTTCACAATTCTGATGAAATTTCACAATTCCGATTAATTAAGCCTTTAATAACGTTTTATTTCTTCTCTTCGCATAATGATGCTAAAATTTTGCGTGTCGCTGGAAATATCAGTTTGTAAAATTAGTTGATTTTGCAGTCGAAATATTGAGACTAGCACTCTCTTCACTTTTAAAATGGTTTTAGTCTCGTCAACTTGAAGGTCTTGTCCTAAGGGTTGTAGTGGCCAAGTATGAAGACAATTCCCCATGCAAGAACTTAAAAAGTAATGAAAAAAGTTAAAGTTTTGGGAACGGTAACGCCGGCATGACTGTGACAATACCTCTATTTTTTACTTCTCAAAACAGTACAGCTGAAAATGGGAGGTGAAATGTCTCAATCAAGGTCATAAATAGAGGGGTGATTTGTCTTAGGCAAAAAAATGGCTTGGGGTGAAATGTCTGAGGGGTGAACAGGTAAACTGTAAATCGGTTATAAACAGATAGTCTAGAGTGGTTAAAACGATGTTAAATTATGTTTTAAAAGGAATTATAGTTCCACCTTTAAGAACGGCCTGAGAAAAGCCTTGGATCCGTTAATATCTGTGGGTGAAATCTTTTCAAAGCCTCCCAACATGCCATCCACAGTTGATGGAATTTCTGACCAATACTCTTTTGCATCGCCATAAAATTTTCGTTTCATCCTTAGGCCATTCTGTTTCAGAATCAGGTCTCCTGACATGATAATGTATATCAATTTAACTGTTTAATAAAACTTAAGTATCAAAGTCAATTTACGACCCCAATTTACATCGACAAACATGCGTTACATTGAAGGCAGTAATAAAGACCATGATAATCCGAATGATGGGATACTCACACAGAGTTGTCGTTCCTGCACTTTGTTATGGGACATTTTGGACCACGGACATTTCGGACGAGATTTTGGTTTATCTGTCTGTTAATGCAAAAAGCCGCTTTCGCTGTCGAGTACGGACCAGTAAAAAGTTTTCCTGAAAGACAATTTTATGTATCTTAAATTTGTGTACAATAATCTTACTATTGTGTTCAAGGTAAATATCCGAGGTTTTGAACAGAGAATTAGAAAATCTAAGTGTCATACGTATTTTTTAAGTTTGAGACCCGCGTAGGTCTATAAGGGGGGGGGGGGGGGGGGGGGGGGGGGGGGGGCATTAAGGTCCGGCTTAGTAAAAAATTGCAATTTTCAACTTGTGTCGCAAAAATCTAAAAAAAAGTATTTGACATACATGTAGAGTCATAAAACCTTACAAGAATGTTGCTCAGTATTGTAGTTGTGCATCTGGGGTTTCGCTTGTGGATTTATTCTGTTTTGTTAGAGTTATTGCCCTTGACTTAGTAAATATTTGCAATTTTTAACTTGTGTCACATGTAGCTCAAAAAGTATTGACATAGAGTCATGAAACTTTACAGGAATGTTGATCAGCATGTGTTGCTGTGCACCTGGGTATTTTCATGTGGATATGTTTAGTATTTTTTAGAATTATTGCCCTTGACTTCGTAAAAATTTACGATTTTCAACTTGTGCCGCACGTAACTCAAAAAGTATTTGATATAGTGTCATGAAATTTTACAGGAATGTTGCTCAGCATGTGAAGTTGTGCACTTGTGGTTTCATTTGTGGATTTATTCTGTTTTGTTAGTGAAAACTGCTCCATTATGTTGTGTTATTTGTTCCTCGAGTGCTTGAGCTAGAATCAACCAACTTTACAGGAATAATGATTAACGTCACTGTGAAGCTATTCACCTAGGGTTTTGCATGTGGACTTTTTTCAGTTTTGTTAGAGCTATCGCCCTTGACTTAGTATAAATTTGCAATTTTCAACTTTTCATGCACAACTAAAAAAATATTTGACCTGTAGGTCTGAAAGTTTACAAGAATGTTGGTCAGTCATGTACTTATGCACCTTGGGGTTTGCTTGTGGATTTATTCAGTATTTGTGAAGTTTTTGCCCTTGACTTAGTAAACGATTTTTAGACTTCAACTTGTGGCACATGTAGACTAAAAAATATTTGACCTACGGTAAAGTCATAAGATTGACAAAAATAGAGGAGTGTGGCGGCACCCTTGTCCTATGGACACTTTTCTAGTCTTCTTATTAATATTTTCAACATTATTGAAGCTATGCTTATTTTTGATGTTGTTCGTTTTGTTTTATTATGTTTTATCTAATTTTGTTAGGTCTATAATCTTTTTAAATAACATATAGTTTAAGAACAAATATTTTAAAATTCAATCGGATTACAATCAATAAAAAAAATTGTCATTTCAGTGCAGTAAAACACACTACAAATTGATTCCATTAAAATATACTGCAAAATAAAGAAAGAGTACAGTCCTACGCATAAACCCAAGATTTCCAGTTTTCCCCCAAAATTTCATATCTCTGGCCAGTGATGAGCATTGACATGGCTTGTCACAGTATCACTGATAGCAGCACCCTAGAATGTTTTATGATCCTATCATGTTTCAAGAATGTATAGTTTTAGCTGGAGGATAAAGAGAACATTTTAGATATAAGGAAAACTAAGATTTTCATAGATACATTCAATTTGAAATAAGTTAAAGACTAAAAAGACTGGATTACATTAAAAAGAATTTTAATCACTTACAACTCACAATCACAGGGACTCAGTACAGTGTTGGGATAGTGTAAAAATTAATTTTAGAAACAAAAATATTGAATAGGTTTTTTATTTCTAAAACTTTCTTTTACACTATCCCAACACTGTGCCGAGTTCCTGTGCTCACAATAAAAATACTAATGTATAATTACTTGCATGGTAAATGCCATATCATGCCTCAGACATTTATATATTATTTTTATTTTTTTCTTAAAGGAGCAAAATAATGTTTAGTAATAATAATAAAAATAATGGGTTTAAAGCATTATTGATGCTTATCATTCAATTTGGTTGAAAAGTAGCTCTGAAGTGAAAAAAAAATTGTAAAAAAAGGTAGCAAAATGTACACCAAAGTAGTATTTTGACTTCCATACAAAATACTAAATCACTTTAACTTTACAAAATGCAAAAGAGCAGATAATAGTAAAAATTTGATGACCTTTAAGTTATTTGTTAGGAAACCATAACTGGACACCAAAAGTCCCACAATAGCTGCAAGAGGAGCCAGGACTCAGGGACAATGATAATACTCAGAAATATATGAATTTTTCACTAAATCCCATGTTTCAAAATTTAATGGAGATAATACAAAAAATACAGGAGTTAATAAATCTATTTCGCACCTGATATAAAGTGTTTCAGAAACATATTTTTAAGTCCAAATTTTAATTTCGGAAATTCTGAGTAAAAAAGGATGATGATTCTGAAAATATTGACGCTGGAGGGAGTTATGTAGCTTGTCGTGTTTTATGTTTAAAGTTATGAAGTAAATTCTTTCATAAATAAAGAAGTAAGAGCAAAAATATAAAATATAAAAATAATATATAAAGAAGAGCTGTCACAGAACGTGTCAATGCCCCTTAAGGATTCTAGTTATGAACCACCTATAACATGTTAAGTGTGGTGGTAAAAAATTGACAAAGTTCGAAACCCCCAGCTGAGTGACCTTTAAGTTACAGAAAGAAACCTTGGTCTTGTTCACAACACATTGTCCATCTATGGTGACTTTATATTTAAAAAAAAAATGAAACTTTCATGTATATGGAAGTTACAGAGCGGACACAACAACCACCATTTATATGTCTTAAGGGCAACACATCATACATTTATGATAATTTCATATGTGAAATAAAACAAATTATCCTTTCATGCATATTAGTTTCAGAGCATACACGGCCAGCTCTGCCTATTTGTATATTAACATCAAAATTGAAAGTTTGAACCCCCACAGTGACCTTGACCTTAGTCGTAAGAAACCGAGCCTTGTTCGCGACACACCATACATCTATGGTTATTTCATATATGAAAGAAAAAAATAAAATCCTTTCATGCATATAATATAGAGAAATACAGAAGTTTTAGAGCGGACAGAACCACCACCTTTTATATTTATTTAACATAAAAAATGACAAAGTTTGAACCCCAACAATGACCTTGACCATAGTCGTAGGAACCCGAGTCTTGTTTGCGACACACCATACATCTTTGGTTATTACTATATGAATAAAATCAAAATCCTTTCATGTATACTGAAGTTTTCAGAACGGACAAGACCACCACTGTCTATATGTATAATAAAGCCGGACGGACTAACAGACGGACGGTTTTTTGATTTTAAATATGCCACCCTTCGGCGGGGCATAATAAACATCTAAGTTCAAAGGGAAATAATTCTGGAAATATTCATGCTAGCGTTATGAATATTGTCACACATGTATAAGGAACATATATTTTTAAGTTAGAAGTAGATACCTTAAGAAATAAAGAAGTTAGTAAAAAGTAACATATTTTGAGGAAAAAAATGAGTTCATAGGGAAATAATCTGGAAAAATATTGGTGCTTAAGTGAACAACATTGTCACATATGATGTAGTTGTTGGTAAGGTACACATATTTGAAGTTTTAGGTCAATCCCTTATGATGAAATGAAGCATAGAGTAAAAAATAACATTATTTTATGGAAAATTATATGTTTTTATTTTTAGTTTAACACCTTATCACATGATGTGTATGATGATAAGATATACATGTGTACATACAGATGTATAATGAAAATTAATGACCCTTTGGGGCGGGCCAATTTTTATCCCAGGGCTTTGATCGGAACAAACTTGATAGACACTCAAGTATAAGATTGTTTCATGCCAAAATACTCTAAAGCTCTAGCTCTTCAATTTTTTAAAAGAAAGGTTTATATTTCTTTTTGGTTGCTATGGCAATCAAAGTTCTGTATGGGATTTTATTCTTTGAACACCTTTGGTAGAAGCTTTTATGCAAGGTACACTCCTGCAAAGTTTTAACACAAATTTGGCTAAGTGGTTTAGGAGTAGAAGTTGTTTAAATAAATTTTTGACGCACGGACATTGTCCTCAGATGAGCTAATAAAAAAGTTAGGGATAAAATATTTACTGCACATCTATAGGCATTAATTTAAAGTATGTACCGAGGTCTACATTACTTTATGTAGTCGAGCTAATAATAAAAATATCACTTACCTGGTCACTTAGTTAAGAGTCTTGCACTTTACAGTAAAAAATTACAATGTTTTTTTTTTGGGGGGGGGGGGAGGGGGATGGGATGAGTAACAATGAGTACCAGTGGACACTTAACTATTGAAAGTTTATTAATTAAGAAGATGAAGATCACTTATGAAGGTATATCCCAACATATAATTCATTTAGTAGCTAAAATTTATTAGTGATATTAAGTATATTTACAAAAAAATTCAATAATTGCTTAAGTTCCCAATTCACTTGGGCCGCAGACCCAGAGAAAAAAACATCGATAAAAGTGAGTGTATCTTCAGAAATTTGATCCTCCAACGTTAGGGCCATTAGATAAGAACACAGAGAGCCAATTAATGATGACAAGACTCTCAACTCAGTGGACGTGTTAATGGGAGATATACACTTAATAGTAATTTACTAGCTGATAAGCCCTTACTGAGATTCAGCAGGCTGGAAGGGTTTATGCGTAGGACTGAGTAGGCCTAAAAAGATGGCAACAAAAGGGGTCGAACCACAGACCTCTCATTGTAACGAAATCTAACATTAAACTGGTGTGATTTTCAAAACGTGATTAATATACTCCACATCAATTCTCGTAAACTACATGGACCGAAGCGAATTGGGATCGAGTATTTAAATGAGTGCCACAATGTATTCATAATTGACAGGTCAATAAAATCAGACTATACATCTAGTTTTCTTTGTTTATATAAATCTTTTTTTTTTAAATTTTCAGCAACATAGGTTACCTATTTATTTTCCCCGTAATTGGTGCAGTTGGGTCGGAGAGCCATCCCTGCACCTTACATTATAATTTCATGGCATATATCATCATATTATATTTAAAACATTTAAGTGACATTAAGCTCATTTTTTACAATTCCAAGTTGAGTTTTATTGACTATAAATTTCAAGATTGACAATAAAAATGGTGCTTGACAACAGTTGATATAAAACAAGGTTTTGGATAAAATATATATCTGCCTAAAACATAAAAACTGCCCCATTCTTTTACTAAATAGAATTTTTTCCCTCGACAGATATTTAAAAAAATCCTTGAGCCATACGAGTTACGGAATATATTAAAAAACTGTAAAGAATCATGGCAAAAATGTAAGGTTATTTCGACTTTCACCTGTTCATTTACTTTTTGTCTTTGGATGGACATAATATTAATATCACTTTAACATTACAATATTGATACAATATTGAGATGCTAATATAATTATTAATAGCTAAAATGTTTTTTTGTGAATTTTTATAGTAGTCTATTGTTGAATTGAAATTTTCCTTTATTCTCTGAATTATATATGGGAAAGAAGACAAAGTAAAGATAACCTCGTTTTAAGACAAAATACAAAAGATATTACTACACAGCAGTGATCGATGCATTATTATTTTATTATTATTACTAAAAAGACAGTAAGAACATAATATTGTTAATCAATAAAAATATAGAAAATTCAGACATATTTGAATAACAAAATTTGCGTGAGGGATGTTGCACTTTTTCATTATCTATCATGTACAGACTCAATCTAACCGAATCTGCAATTATCATGTAATTTTGCTGTTTTTAATGCTTCCGATTTATCACTTTTTCCAGATATTTAAACAAATACATCACAACAGTAATTCAATTTAAATATTTTAATATTTTCCAAAAAAAACCCACCGCAAAATCAAATGAAGTTGTCAAAAATATTAAAACGTCTGGCCCGATTCAGTCCAATCTGAAACCTTAAAATCTGGTCCGAAGTGTCTTTAATCCGAAGTGTCCGAAGTTGTACCGGTTTAACTTACGGTTTCAGACAGAAATTAGTTTAGTCATCTCCCAATCAGAGCGGTCGTCGGATGTTAATTTTGTGACAAGTCAAAATTAAAATTCACCCGCGAAGCGTAGATCATGTCGAATCTGAATGAGGAATCGTTGCCAGAAAATGAAAAGTTTTATGGCGATGCTAAGCAATTTTGGGAAGAAATGCCATCCACAGTTGATGGGATGCTTGGCGGTTATGAAGAAGTGTCACCGACTGATTTGAACGAATCGAAAACTTTTCTTCGGTCACTTATAAAGGTTATCTGTTAATAATAATCAACTTTATCTAATTAGACAATAACATTGTCTGTCTAAATGAATTCTCTCTTTAAATTATAGTCGAAAAAACAGCAACAAAAAACGACACCTGAAATATTATCGAAAATTTAAAAACATTTTTCAGTTTTTAGAAAAGATAATCAGATAATATCAACTTTTGGAACTTTACTGGTGCAGTGATGGATATATTCATTTGAAGTCATGGCCTTTATTTGTATTCTTGTGTATTTTTAACGAGAACAAAATAATTCATTTTAATCAATTTATAATTTATTGTAAAGATACAGTATCCCCGTACTGCCACTTTCCGATCAGCTAACAGATTTTTCTATACTGTACTGAATCAAGGACAAATCATTACTGACCCATTTTCCTGTTCTTCAAAATTTCACAACCACTTTTCAATCAGTTAACAAAATATAAACTGTACCACATAAAAATTGTCATACAATGTTAAAATATAACCAGTTATGTATTTTGAAGAAATTTTGACAAACTCAACTTCAGATAAATGGTAATAAACAATTTTAACCAATTATAATGACATTTTTCAATCTTGATATCTTTTGTAGTAGTAAAACTGTCACAATTGGGGTATGGATGTACATCTCAATGTGCATAACAGAAAAAGCATGTTCTTGTGAAATTTTTAGGATCTTAGGGTCTATATGACCCCATTCTAGTGACAGCTTTCTGAAAAGTTAGAGAGAATGTTTTTCTTTGATTAAGTGACTGTTAGTTTACTGACGTATAACCTTCCAATTAAGAATTGTATGGTAAAATATGTACATATTAAAATTATAGCTTTTGAAGTGCAGTATACATTATGACTTAATAATATTGAAACAGTTGTCTAACTAAATATCCATTTTTGCAGGCTGACAAAAAAACTGAGTCTGTAAATCAATTATTTTTAGAAAATTATTGCGATTTGTAACTGGGTAAATAAAGGATTAGTGGAAAACACAAATTTTACATATTATCCCCCGCCGAAAAAGTTTGGCGGTGGATATAGAAATAGTCTCCGTCCGTCCGTCCGACCTTCCATCCTTCCGTCCGACATTTTTGTCCGGAGCATATCTCTCAAAGTATTTGAGTTATCAACTTGAAACTTCATAGGTGGATAGACCTCATTGAGGAGGAGTGCAGTGCACAAGAACGATAACTCTACCCTGCATAATTTTTGAGTTATTGCCCTTTGTTATTTTTCAAAATTGATTTTTGTCCAGAGCATAACTCCAAAAGCCTATGAGATATCAACATGAAACTTCATAGGTGCATAGATCTTACTCAGGAGGTGTGCAGTGCACAAGAATGATAACTCTACCTTTCATAATTTTTGAGTAATTGCCCTTTAATATGTTTTTTACTTAATTTTTCACCTGAGTGAAACATAACTCAAAAAGTGTTTGAGATATCGCCATGAAATGTCATAGGTGGATAGATCTTATTGAGGAGGAATGTTGTGCGCAAGAATGATAACTCTTCCCTATACAATTTTTGAGTTATTGCACTTTGTTCTTTTTCATGCTATTTTGTCCAGAGCTTATCTCAAAAAGTATTTGAGGTATCAACTTGAAACTTCATAGGTGGATGGATCTCATTGAGGAGGAGTGCAGCACACAAGAATGATAACTCTACCCTGCATAATTTTTGAGTTATTGCCCTTTGTTATTTTTCAAAATTAATTTTTGTCCAGAGCATAACTCTAAAAGCTTTTGAGATATCAAAATGAAACTTTATAGGTGCATAGATCTCACTCAGGAGGTGTGCAGTGCACAAGAATGATAACTCTACCTTTCATAATTTTTGAGTTATTGCCCTTTGTTATTTTTCATACCTAATTTTTCACCCGAGTGGAGCATAACTCAAAAGTGTTTGAGATGTCTACATGAAATGTCATAGGTGGATAGATTTTATTGAGGAGGAATGCTGTGCACAAGAATGATAACTCTTCCCTGTACAATTTTTGAGTTATTACCCTTTGTTCTTTTTCATACTATTTTGTCCAGAGTTTATCTCAAAAAGTATTTGAGGTATCAACTTGAAACTTCATAGGTGGATGGATCTCATTAAGGAGGAGTGCAGTGCACAAGAACGATAACTCTACCCTGCATAAAATGTTTTAGTTATTGCCCTTTTTTTATTTTTTCAAAATTAATTTTTGTCCAGAGCATAACTCAAAAAGGCCTTTGAGATATCATTATGAAACTTCATAGGTGCATAGATCTAATTCAGGAGGTGTGCAGGGCACAAGAATGATAACTCTACCCTTTTATAATTTTTGAGTATTTGCCCTTTGTTATTTTTTTCATAACTTAATTTTTCAAATTCAATTTTTTTCTCAAAAAGTATTTGAGGTATTCAACTTGAAACTTCATAGGTGGATAGATTTTACTGAGGAGGGATGCAGCACACAAGAATGATAACCTACCCTGCATTATTTTTCAAGTAATTGCCCTTTGTTATATTCAGCCATCAGTATTCACATAGGTTTCAAATCTGTAATCACTATAGCCATCAGTTTTCATTACCAAAAGACCTCTCAAAATGGAATTATTCTGCTCTACTACATATACATTCTTCCAATGAGCAAACACATTCGGCGGGGGATGGCCATGTTGACATGGCTCTTGTTTTGAACTAAAATACTGTTATTTTCTTTTTTAACGCCATAATTGACATTGCTGCTGATAAATGTAGTCAAGGTAAATACAAGATGTGCTTACAGTTTGTTTACATGACAAATAAGGTCAAAAATAAAGAATTTCCAGGGATGATTGAAAAGTGGTTGTGATTGAAAACTGGCAGTATGTGGATACATTTGTAATTATTACACTTTCAGATTGGGAAGAGCAAAGGACAGACAGGTCGTGTGAGAGCTTTAGATTGTGGCGCAGGCAATGGTAGAATCACCAAAAGATTACTCCTGCCATTGTTTAAAAATGTGGATATGGTTGAATTGGAGCAGAAATTTCTTGATACAGCTAAAACATTTATTGGAGCAGAGGTTGGAAGAGTTGAAAAGTTTATTTGTTCAGGCCTTCAAGATTTCTCCCCAGATCCTTGTCATTATGACTTAATCTGGTGTCAGTGGGTAGTGTGTCATCTAACAGATGACCACCTTATTGCATTTTTGAAACGATGTCAAACAGGACTTGCTCCCAACGGCATTATTGTGATGAAAGAAAATGTTAGCATATCGGACAAGACTGAATTTGATTCTAATGATAGCAGTTTTCTAAGAACAGAAGAACACTATGTGGATATAATAAATAAAGCTGGTCTCACTATTGTGAAGCAGCAAAGACAGAAAAAATGGCGGAAGGATTTGTTTGCTATGGTTATGATTGCTGTAAAATGACAAGGGTTCTAGTATTTTGTGGATTAGGCTTAAAAGCAGTTGGAGCCAAAGTGTTTGTTTTCTTGTAAGAATGTAACATTTTTGTAAATTTTTTACATACTTCTTGTTGACAGTATAAAAATTATACTGTCAACAAGAAGTAACTGTATGTACAAAATTTACAAAAAATGTTACATTTTATTTTTTGTGTAGATATTTATTGTAGAGTAGTTTAATACCAAATGTTTTCTGTTTCAGACATCATGGCTTGAAATTTAATTATTAAGTATTGAATGACTTGTACATGTGTTGATGGATTCAGAAAGTGTCGGTTCAATGTTATACTTTAAAGTTTTTGTAATTTTCAAGCAAAGCTTTACCGCTATGAGTCTTCTATAATAACCTTAATAATGTTATGTCCTTTAATAAATTATGACTAGAATAACATGTCCTCTAGGCTCTTTAAGTAAATGATTGTCAGTAATGATTTTTGTTAACATGGCAAAGGATTATGTTCTTAAAAAGTGAGTGGTTATGTCCTAAATAAGTTATGATTTATGTTTATTTGAGAGGCTTTGCTCCTAATAAGATATGATATATATATGATAATGATTAATATGAGAGATTATGTCCTTAGTAATTGGGAGGTTATGTCCTTAGTAAGTGAGAGGGTATGTTTTTAGTAAGTGAGAGGTTAAGTTTTTAGTAAGTGAAAGGTTATGTCCTTAGTAAGTGAGAGGTTATGACCTTAGTAATTGAAAGGTTATGTCCTAAATAAGTGAGAGGTTATGTCCTAAGTAAGTGAGAGGTTATGTGACATAATGTCCTTAGTAAAGGAGAGGTTATGTGCTTATTGAGAGCATATGTTCTTAATGACTGAGGTTATGTTCTTATTAAGTGAGAGGTTATGTCCTTATTAAGTTGTTACGTATGAGAAATTGTGATGAACGGATTTGTCATGAATGATTTATGATATAATGAGAGATTATGTCCTTGATAAGGTATGATTTATGATAAGAATGTATGCCCTCATGATTCATAATGTTATGTTCTTAAAAGTTGTGATACCATGATGAGGGAAGTTGTGGCAATATGTTGTATGGTAACATGTTAAATTAACTTTCATGCAATGTTGCATATATTGGAATATTTGTTACTAATGAAAATATTTCTTTTAAGAATTCACAATAAAGATAAAGATGTTCATAAATCAATGTCGGTTATTTTCTTTTAATACCTACCTTGATACATGTTGTAGCTCAACTGCATACTAACTGTTAAAGATGCCAGAATTTTAGTATCTGAAATCTTTAATGATGATATTTGTTATTTCTTTCATGTATACAATGTTATTTTCTTAACACAAAAAGAACAGGCAGTAAAAATTTATTGATAGATTGATGTAAAGAATCATAGAGAAATATTTTGATAGACTGTTTGAGTGGCTAATTATTAAATTGGTTGATTGATTGATTGGTTAAATATTAAAATTGAACAATTTTTTTCTCCTTTTGAGTATTTTATGTTTTGATTCGCTACACAGAAAGCTTAATCTTAGATGAGATATTTTAAGAAGTTAAATCGTGCTGCAAAAAAATCATGTTGCATCAAACATTGGATATGTTTTTTTGATCTTATGAAATAGGTCAATGGTTAATAGAAAAAAAAAACCCAAAAAACAACAAAAAATCCAAAACTTATACAATATAAGATTGAAAGTATTACCTGAAGTCGATATGTTTTTGTAAATGAATGTTATTTGGCAGCTGTATGGTTAATGTGTTTTCAAGAGCTAGTTATTTTTGTATATTTGGTCCCAGAAAGAAACGTAACTGAAACAGATATAAATTATGTTACCGGATAGAGTTGTGTCCCTTTAATCATAATGCTTGTTTGACGTAAAATTTAGAACCGAAGTTTCAGGATGATCTATGCATTTCGCATTAAATTTACTCTATCATTTTACAAAATTGAATGTGTGTAACTTCATATACTTGTCACGAACCTTTTAGTCGAAGAGCTTTTCTTGCGATTGATCAAATTATATTGGATGGCGATTTTACGTGAATACGGGTTATTTGAATGAAAATAAGAACACAAATAAAAAGAACGCAAAGACTACTTTTGAACAGCTTCAGGACGTCCGTGGCTGAGTGGTTATAGTCGTTGTCTTTATACCACATGCCCCTCACCGCTATGGGTTCGAATCCCGACAGGGACATTGGTTTTTTTCATAAGAGGAAGCTATCTAGCTAGCTTAATTACGGAACGCCGGTGGTTCTTCACAGGTACCCTTTCGTGCCTGAAATAATGCACAGACAGCCACCTGACCACGGGTAAAGCTGGAAATCGCCATATGACATTTACTGTGTCGGTGCGACGTGAAAACTAATCAGAACAAAACAAACCTAGATTATTTGGCAGATTAAGGTGCCAGTCTGTATATAACTTTTCATTTAAAAATATGATACATTCTCCATGCCAGCTATATCAGTGAATTATTTGAAATATGAAAACTTTGCCAATAACTTCTTCCTCATTTTTGATAATTGAAAAAGAACACGTGGAGCTTTTTAAGCATCGATACTTTGAGAGAGAGAATAATAGAATACTCGTAGTAAGGCAGTTTGAAAAGTATGTAAGAAGTTTGACATACTCTGCGATTGCTTTATGATTTTTTCCGACAGTATATAATTTTGTGATGGGGACAATTGTTCACTTGGCTAATTAATGACAAATGTAGTAAATAGCAGGTATGCTGGCTGTCGTAGTTCTTACTGTATATTATAGACCAAGTGTCAAAATATGGGTGTTTTAACGCACTGGCGTCAGTTATAATTGTCTATATCTCATGCCCATGCCATAAGTTGTAACCAAGTCAAGTTTAATATGATAAAATGCCGGGTATTCCAAATTCCGGGGAATTTCCGCCTAAATTGACGAAATAGTTGTTTAAAGTGTATTTAGTATATTTATATCTGCGAGAGAAAAACCTATTGTTTGAAATTTAAAAACGCTGTGTGAAAGGGGGAAAAAGAATATTGTCTGAAAAGCGAATGTCCCATGCATATCATTGCTACGCGGTTAAAATCCTACTTAAAGTATTTATTCTTAAAAAATAATGAAGAGCAGAACATACAATATATATACATGTACACGTATATACAGCATGTACAATCATTTCTGAACAGTATTAAGATGTTCCTGTTTTACATAAAATATTTGTGTGTTAAATAACAAGAGACATTCTATGGTACAACTTATAGGATCACGGAAACAATACAATTTTATTGTTAAATTTTATAAAAAATATTTCGTAAGATATAGTTTTATACTATATCTTATCTTTATACCCTTTAAATCAGAACTCGTTTAGATATCAAAATTAAGGAAAATGTAATCATAGTCAAAAAAATGTTTGAGTACTCTCAATCACGTTGAAAATATAAAACATTACATAATTTACTATTTTCATACATCGTTTCTAACGGAGTAAAAATTAAAGAGACATTTCTACGTATTTTGACAAGTTATCGATGACTTTTGTGGACAGTTAGTGCCAAAGTAAGTGCTAAATCACGGAATTATAAACATTTTAAATTTTCATAAATATAAATTACCAGGCTGCTGCTTTGATAGTGGTTTTACCTAACAAGAGCGTATTCTACGGCGAAGTTTAGAACATACATGTAATTTACATAATGCCACCAAAAGACTTTGTTGTACAGAAACGTTCACGAAGAAATAGATTAATAAATATCAAGTGCAATGTAATTATTAGAATAATCAAACGCTTTCATTTACTTTGTTTTTATGCGATACGCAAGGTATATAATGAAAAACACGTAACTTCCTTCTTCCTAGTTTTTCATTAATATGAAACGTTCATAACTTTTTAAGTTGCAAGAAAAGTTAATGCAATTTTATTCATCTGGTCATTTATTTCTTTGTTTTTGTATAGATATACTTAAACTAGAGATAGATCAATCTAATTCCTAGATTGGATTTGCCTTTATATAATTTTCCTTAAAAGACATAGTTAATAGAAGAACGTAAGATCTCTGCTAACAAGGCGTCGGGAGAGAAGAGCAATTGGCAATTTACAGAGTGGAACAAATTGAAAATGTTATTTCATGATCAGTAGATGCTTACCTAACGTACAGAACTATTTTGATTTCAAATTCAATTACAGGGTACATATATAACAAGTACTGGTGAACTTCTTGACAACTTGACCAGGAACTATGCGGTTGCTGAATTCAATGTGGCTTACTGCCGTGCTCCGGAGTGAAAAGTACCAACACCACTACCATTACAAAACTGATCACTGTCCTGTTACCGCAATAGGACTGTGAACCAAGCGAGCGATCTGAGTTCGATTCCCGGACGGTGCAGGTCACTTTAATTTCGTTATGATTAGCATGGAATCCTTTCTACGGTCATTTGCTCTGTACTTCTGCTCTGGTTTGTACAGAAGTAATATATGTTCCTTGCGAACGTGAAGGCAATAGTACTGGTAGAGCTCTTGAGAGCCTGCCCAGGAACACAACATTACCCAATTCCTAAAGTGACTCAAAATATGTAGACACGAATAAATTGTTAAGGATCAGACAGACGGGCGGACAACCAGGGACATTTAATATTTAATAAACTCACGGTGTATAAAAAGTGAAAACTAAGAAAAGAAAAAAAAAAACATACCATAATGAGTAAATAAATAAATAAATACATTGTAAATAAATAAATAATAACATTCTGATAATTTCATCATCTTAAATTATTGTTTATCTCAGATGCAATGCGTATACGACTTTTAACTTAACTTGTCAAATACAGAATCATAACCAGAACTGACAGTTTATGCTTTAATGTATTCGATAATATCTTAGGTTTTCAACAATATTTAGAGTTTCTGTTTACCAGAGACTTCCCATGCCGAGATGCTTTGAGCAAGTGGGTACTTTGGAACGTTTTATCGTCAATTTTTGCGTATAATGGGGTCCATCGGCTATTTCAGGCACAATTTATAGCATCTGGCTTTGGAAAGGAACATATTTCTCATTTTTAAAGAGATTTATCTGAATTAAGTTACGTTGCAATTTCTGCAAAATCAGTGCTGAGCGTCTGCAAGAGACTTGTTGACTTTGCCAAGAGTGTAAAGGAAACGCGGAAAGGGAACCATCAAGTAGACTTCTAACTAGTCTGGTTACCTGCCTACATTTTCTATAACGTAATGTAAGATGCGACCTGTCTTAACATTTCATTCATTGCTTTCTCAAAGAATCCAATATCAAAAATTGAAGATAAAGTGCATACTATCACCTATGAAAATATTTGTTCAAATTGTTTCTGAATTTCTGGAATATTATGATGTAACACTGATATAAGCCAGGTAGAATTTGCTTTTTATTTGCTCCGAGATTCATATTTCGTATACATGCTTTACACTGTCTTGTCATGTATCATGTATCTGTTTATCCTCATGGGCCATTTGGTCCAATGGAATATTGAAATAAACTTATCAACTTATCAATAAACCATTTGGGTGTCACCTTCCCTGGCCAGCCTGGTCATATGATCTAGTGCACTAGAAGTGCACTTCTTGTGCACTTCTAGTTCAGCTCTAGTGCACTAGAAGTGCACAAGGGTGGGAAGTTTAGTGTGAACTCAACTGTACATGTATAATATAAATATGAGCATACACTAGTTCGCATATAGAAAACTTGCTTTCTAACACCACTTTAAAAAAACCCCAAAAAAACGTACAATGAATTTCCGAAAACTACCAATTTAGTGAAAAATAAAATAAGCTAATGATGGGACTGTTTTTGATAATGTTGTTGTTAAAAATATTCAGCTGTTTGTTTACAAAAGAGGGGTGGTTTGTTCCGTTACGTCCCCGTTTGGTCATAGTTTTCTTTTCATTAGTTTTTGGTTATAATAAGCGCAAAAGTTTTACTAATATAATTTTCGAGGACGAATTATAGAACTATTGAAATTACCATAGTTACATTATGGTTGTTTCTTTGGCCAAACGATGGTTCACAAAACCGAATACATGTATTTTGCATGAGAACGTTTTATCGTAACATAGCCGTCCAAAGACAAGGGTTGGCCGTTTTACTCCACCGCATGTGATTTTGATGAGTGCTCATCTGAAAATGACATGTTTAAGCTTAATTGGATAATTCCGAACACCTTCTTAATTTCACGAACATTCATCGTTCATTTTGTTTGTCACCTTTCTTTCGTGAAAAGCCCTCTTACTTCGAGAAAACTCCTCGTATTTTCGTTAAAATAAGGGCTAGTTCATCTTTATACCAAAACGATTTATTACCATTTTTAGTAGCCCAACTTCAAATTTAATATAGATACGAGCTAGATAATCGATATCAGCTGAAATCGTCCGAAAAAATGTTTTTATTTCCATTATTTTGAACATCAAAAACAGAGTACATGGCGTCATCAATGATTTGAATGCTCGCAAGAACAGCCTGCATAATTCTGACTTGACTTTAAACTGTTGGCCGCTTAATATTAGTATTTTGATGTTGAAATCCCTTACATTAACAATAAATACTTCAGTATAAAAAACATAAAAACTGGGCAAGTCCATTTTACATATATAGTAGAACAGGTGTTAATGCTTGCCTATGAGGCACGTGTCAGCTAATAAATTCAACTTCTTTTTAAAAGACCATTTTAATATCTTAATATGTAATAATAGCAATTTGACATGTTTAACTTAGTTAGGACTACACTTGAAGCAAAACTACATTTTAACAGACTAAAAAGATAAAATGGTAAAACAAGTTTTGATCTATATTTGGTCTATATTTAGACACATGTACATGTGTTCTCAAGATTCACCAGCACTTAGGTACATTCATCATTATGCGTATTTGCGTATTCACGCATCTTCTCACGTATTGACAGAATTTCAAAAATTCGTTATCTCGTGTTTTTTTAAAAAATATTTTTGTTTATAAGTCATTTTAAATGACTAAACTAACTATAAATGTAAAGAGCATTCATGCACGTACTTGACAAGGTATAGTATTATGTTCCCTTCTTATCTATAGAAAATGTCCTAAACATCACTCTTTGTTTTTCACCATACTTCTCGGTCCCTAAGATAATTTGTTCCTAAATCTTTAATATAGTTCTAGACAAAATGACACAAATGAAGAAATAAATTAAGTTAAATAAACACTGGCGTCCGGAACCAGACGTGCTTTGGAAACATTTCGAATAAGTACGGGTTTTATTACACACTTTTCCAAAATGTCCCATCAGTTTGGTGTCGTCAAAACTGTACCACCTTTTACTTCCACTAGTCTCGACATAGCATTCTCCAATAACTTGCCAACTGACCACACCACTGTTTATAACCTTTTCTACCGAACAATCACATGGAATTTTATTCTTAGTCAAATATACTTCTTGGAAAAAACATTCCTCATTTTGAAGAATAAATGAAACATCATGGATGTCATTGCCATGGAGATCAAGAATTACACCTTTGTCCATCTTCATAAAGGCTCTATGATCCACATGCTTGATCTTGTTCCACATTAGCTTTATATTGGAAAGGTTAAGACCGTTAAAGAAATGCTTATCAATTTTTGTGAAAAGATTTTCGGCTCCATCTAAGTAATAGAGGCTTCCCAGTCGTCCTAACACATTTAATGGCAATGCATCTAAATTTAACCTGCGTATAAACAGTACTTGAAGTGAATCTTCTATACCATTGAGAGAACCGTCGTCTTCAAACCTTAGTTTAGGATTATCGTCCAAGTGCAACTCTTCTAATTTGTAATCACCAACGAAAGAACCATTTTCTACAGATTCTAGGTTTGTTTTTACCAAACTCAGCTTTTTCAAGTTCTTCAAATTTTGAAGTACTTCTGAAGGAACTCTCATCAACGGATTTTGATAAAAGTTTATTTCTTCAATAGAATCAGCTAGATCGTTAAACGCTCCTAATTCGATACTGTCAGCAGTTATTTCATTGACACCAATAAGAAGTTTCTTTAGCTTTTTCAGGCCTGCAAATGTATTATTTTTTATACTTGTTAATTCATTTGAGTACAACTTCAGACCTTGCAAATTTTTCAGTTTGCGTAATTCTGAAGGGAAGTCTGAAATGAAATTATAAGAGAGATCCAGCTGCTCCAAATTTTCTATACCGGAGAACGCTCCGTCATGTATTTTTGTCGTCTGCAACGCTTGCAGTGTAAGCGTTGTCAATGACGACAAGTTAGCATTAGCAAAAACTTCTGAAGGAAACTCGTCATATTCATTCTTTAACCTATTGTACCCTAGATCTAAAACTTTTAATTTATAAAGTCCATGAAGGAAACGCAGACCTTCATCAATTGTTATTCTATCACTATCTAAATCAAGAATTTCTAAAACATGTCTAACTTCCTGGAACGAATCATGTGGAATTCTTTTCATTGGATTTTTACGCAACACAATTTCTTTAACCGATATGTTTTTAAAATCATCACGTCTAATATCTGTTATGTTATTATTATTAAGTAAAAGTCTGTGGAATGGTGTGTCTGTAAGAAGACTTAGATTTGGAATTCTTGTCAAGGCACGATAAGAACAGTTCACCACTTTAACATTTGTCCATTCATTCAGCCACCAATCAGTTTCTTCGCCGCATGCGCAGTTCGTCATTTCCGGACACGTGAATAATGCGGAGAGAGTGATGGCGGAGTTCAACCAGACTAAAAGCTGCGCGACCAACATTATCTTGTCTCTGTCACGACGGACCTGAAAAAAATCACAAACCCTTTAAAATGACTAAGAATGTCAAGTTCATAATCAACATTTTAATTATGAAAAATACTTTCTAAATTGTTACGTAACACAAAAAAAGTTTTATCAGAAGCAAGTCACTAGATATCGCAATGAGGATGTCGGCAATGAAGTTCTATCAAACCATCTGATATCTTTAATATCAGGTATCCTTTAAATCCTAATTCTCCATACATGCATAAAGTTATTCTTTATACAGTCCCTCAATATCCATAATTAGTATGTCCCCTACTTCACAATACATGTACACAATATATGCATATGCATTTGAAATGGACCTTTCAGGTAAAACTTGAATACCACGAAATGCTTCACAATAATTACCTAAGCTGTTTTACGATAATGGTCAGCTATCCATTGTTTATCAGTTCTTTGAATACGTACATGTTTTTTTGTATATTTATTTAGACTATGATTATACTTTTATTAGATATACTGTGTACAAGGACTATTGCTTGTTTTAGGTTGAAATATAATGACGTTGCTGATATTTTGTTATCCAAGAATGTTCTATCTATGAAACATGTGACATTTTAGAGGAACTTTATTAGTACAAAGAAGCTTATAAAACTAATACTGTATATGAAAGATGTGCCTGCACTTCTAAAATGCTCTTTTGGTAGATCTTTATGAATATCATATATACTATTTCTTATACAATATTGACATCTTTTTAACTAAATCATTGAAAACTTGAAAGTTTCGTATGTTAACTTTTATATTGGGCTGGATTAACTTTTATAATTATATTGATATGAATATAAACTTCCTTAAAGCGAGATTACTTTTACTTTTAATAATGCGGACAAAAGGTATGTTTCTAATAATAATAATAATAATAATAATAATAATAATAATAATAATAATAATAATAATAATAATTAAAAGATAATGATAATAAAATAAATAAAAAAGAATGTAAAAAATGTTAAAGGAAAGAAAAAATATAAATCATCGTAATTAATTTGCACATAAATATAATAAAAAGATATAAAACTGCAAACCTATTTATTTATAATATAGTATTCCTTAAAACAAGTTAGTATTCCTTAAAACAAGTATCACTTTCGTCAAAAACACATAAATTTAACAATCACCTTTGTTCACTATTATAAAATAAGAAATCAATGTCTGTGTGAAATATTAGTGTAAGGATAAAGGGATGTAAATTAGGTGATTAGACGGCTATTTCAATGGCAGCAGTTTTAAACGCCCATTGTTATAGTAAGTACTTTATCGCCTTACGACAACTTGAAGCACCTGTCAGATTTCTCAATGGGTTCTTCACCCAGGCTGACCTTACCAGATAAACGCCGCCTGATGATAGATATATATATAAGATATATGTCTGTCACTTCATAAATCGACATACCTGCAGTTTATTTCTTAAAATTATTTTATATTTCTTGAAGTCGTTTCTTAAGAAAAATCGGAGCATGAATAAAAAATGCAATACTCCTCTCACTTATATTTTATTTTGTTCTTTTCTTGTCTAATTTAACTGTGGTTTTTATTTCTTTAATACTGTGCATTGTTCGTGTATATTTATATTGAAATACTTTTAAATTAGATAAATATAGCTGTATATCATGCATACGACTTGAAAAACTTTTTGTTTTCCATCTATAGTATAGATGAATAAAAAATAAATAAATAAAAAATAAAATAAAAATAAATTTATTTTATACAGAATTTTACGGCTATAATAATAATAATAATAATAATAATAATAATAATAATAATAATAATGATGATGATGATGATGATGATGATGATGATGATGACGACGATGATGATGATGATGACGATGATAATGATGATGATGATGATGACGATGTTTATGATGATGATGATGATATCAGTAGCAAAAACATCAACACCAGCAAAAAGGCTAAAATTAAACATCCCGCGCTTAAATCAATTAAATAACCCAAAAACTAAACCTGTATGGTTTGTTGAAAGGTCACCCTTGCTATAAATCATCACATGAACTTCGTTGGTCAATAAAAGCTAACAGATATAATATTTCAGTATTTGATTAGTACGAAAACGTGAAGAATATAGGATATTTAACTCTTGTCCAGCTAAATTAATGTAATGGTTTTGCTCTGTTTTTAACTTTCAGCAGTACATTTGAATTTCAGCGGATTTCAAAAACAAAATGCAAAATTTGTACGAACAGTATATAGCTACGCCAGGCTACACAATTGTATTGAGCACAATTTATTTATCTATTAATTTAATTTATTTTAGATTGAAGGTGACCAAAGTGGTCAAGCGGGCAATTTTTCAATGATAAAAATATACTTGCAAGTGTATGAAATGTAATTTTTTAAAATCAATACTTTTTTGTAACCAGTTTCTCACAATCAAAATGCTTGTACTGATAGTAATAGATAAAATGTACCTTACGCTTATGCTCATTCTCTTACAAATATCTTTTTAATAGCATTTCCTAGACTTCACTCAATCCTGCTTACTTTATAATGTATTTATAAGCATGCTCAGAAGACACGCGGATAAGTTTTGTTGTCACGATATGTTTATATAAGAAATTACACTGTTAAACAATAAATACTAGTTTAACTACATACCAGATACTTGTAAAATCATATTGAAATTGTCTCTATATCTTCATAACTCGTATTTGTGGTGATTGCAAAGTCTTGGTGCCTGAAAAATAAACAAATCTTTTTGAATAAATGATTCAATAAAAATTTAAAACTAAAATTTGCAATAAAAACTTCGAACACTCTTTCTGTAACTTATTAAGAATAATAACATTTTGACAAACCATTGTTATTTCAGTATTATAGTACGTTTCTTGGAAAATTGCAATGTTTTACAAAGACAAAGAAAGGAAAAATTAAACAAGTGCAGAGAATTGTCTTAAATTTTGCATCATGGAAGAGAATCATAACTGAAACAAAATGATGAAAAAGAAATGGGGACCAACATTCTACTTTAAGAGTTATCTGCTTCTGAAAGTAAGTATTTTACAAAAGGTTTTTTTTTCAAAAACTTTTCATTTTGGACAGATTTCTGAATGTTTACTGAAATGTACCAAAAAACTTAAATAAATTTACAATTAAATTTTATTTACAATTCGCGAATCCCCGTGTCTTTGATTCCGGTGCAATACAACACGTTGTTCGTATGGAATAGATTTGATTTTTTAGAAGCAAAAGACGAAAACATTTCTTAAACAATTAAATAATTTACAGTGATATAAAACATACGCGATGATACGCTGCAAATAAACACTGACTCATTTTGTTTTGAAATGAGGATATTTTCTTATGTACTGAAACAGTCGGCAGATATTACTTTAACTGTGAGTGATGACCAGTAAACTATAGGAAAGCAAGCCTTTCCCCACGTAAGTGTAGCAGAACAGTTTCAAAGTAAACACACATACACACATGCACGCACGACCGCATGCACGCACACGTGTAATTGCTACACCAAAGGTCATCATGTTCTAACCAAGTAAAGCATTCAATAACAAGATTATATTATTAACTATCTTATTGTTGATTATTGAAAATTAAATCATTTGAACTTCTTAGGTCAAAGACGAACACAACAGTATTCATGTGCCTTGGAATATGTTTTGATCTTTTACTTTAGTTTAAATACATTTATTTGAGCTCGATGGCGAACCAAGTTCTTGCAATTTTTACTAATCACTTTCGAGTCCGCTTCCATTAACTAACAATTACTGGTGTCATATAAGGAGACATGGCTGTGATCCAAATAGAGCTCAAACCTACGACCTCTTTGTTAAGAGGCAGGTACTTTTACGACAATCGTATGATAAAAACGGTCGTACGACCGTTGATAAGACGGACCCCAGACATCTGCATTTATCTTCAAGTTGTTCTTTTACCATAAATAAAGCTATAGTAATTCAGTATTTTGAGAATGGAAGACAAATACCATGTTGTTCACGCTTTGATATTTCTATGACGAATAATTTCACATTAAGCGTTGCCTTCTCCACATGATAAGCGTCTAACATGCTTTAATCCATTATTAAAATATTATAAACATAGGTTTACCTTTACTCAGAGCAGAGGAAAATCAAATTTATTTATGATACTTAATGTGCCTTAAATAATTTTCTTTACGATGCATCATACAGATAAACTATCTAAAAAGTGTTGATCCCTCGTTAGCAATGTGAACAAAAAATACATGACCACTTCAGACCCCCATAATGAAAAAAGAATTATCTCTCACATCCCCTAGCACTGGCTCAAGGACCAGAAATATTTAAAAAAACACTGAGATAAGCTCATGCATGTTAGGTCAATGATCAACATACCCGACATTGGTCATCATTGACAACACGAAGCTGTTTAAAAGAAGCGTCTTAAATGTTTATTGACTTGTACAAAATAACTTAAACCTTATATAAACTCAAAATTAAAATTCACCACTCAAAATTAGATTGGTCGCAGGCAAAGACAAACAAACTATATGAAAATAAAAGTAATTATTATCAAAATCATTTTTCAAAAACCAAATTTCATTGCCTTTGAATAGCATGGAAACTAATGAAGAAATTAATAAACAAGAATAAAAGATATAAAACACTTAGCTTTCAAACATTTTGTCCTTTCTAATAATCCATGTTTATGAAATATTGGTTACTTTCTTTTTGTTATAATGTCACTTTTTTCTATGACGCTTTTGGCAATTGAAGATTTGCAGACATTCTTTGGAGGCTAGACTCGACTTAAACAATTTTGACTACATGCAAATAAATTTAGACAACGATTTTATTCTCTCATAGTTTACTTCCTTTTTGACGAAGCATTATTCAATATTGCACAAGTCCTTGTGACGTCAATATAATGATTGGATGTCAATATTTTAAAAAGCTGCTGTCTAATATCGTGGACCAAGAGGCGTCTTTTGCTCAACATTTGCAAATATTTGTTCTCAATTGATTCTGTTTAATCTTGACTAACATAAAATTGCAAGAATATTGCAAAAAGCAACAAAAATTAATGTAAATGTAAGCACGATTATTCAGTCAAATGTTATCATAATTGTGCATTAGTGCAAATAGAGGACACAGCTGCCTTTCAGATGAAATTTTGTTGTTTTAGGGTGAATAATAGATTAAAAAGATACTAAATTAAACGATTTTCTGTTTCTTTTGTATTTGTTATGAGTTGTTTATCTCAATTCTTTATTTGACGGCATGTGATAAGGTGCATTATTTGTATAGATCTTTTCCTTTTATCATGTGAAAAGTGCCTTTCAAACATCAATATATCAATATGTATATCCATCCAGTAGAGAGTCAACGAGAACAAATGTAAAATCCATTATAGAAATCAGTATGCAGAAAATTCACAAAGAACATTAGATGATTAAGATCTCCAATGATTATATCCAAATTTCAGTTCGCGGTAAGACGTGGGTATTCTAGAGAATTCACGAATATAACATATAGCATTGTTAATTATTCTGTAATTTTGTTAACTTGTTTACGCACACTTCTTTGTTAGCATTATGTAAACCATTCATTATTATACTTAGTTCAAAATTGATTGTTTTAATATTCTTCTTCAAAATCGTCTTATTGTGTTATTGACTTTTAATCAGATGAATCTAATACATGAAGCTGTGAATCAAATAAATCCGACCACGTTATAAAGTAGCACATAACTGATTGCAAATATTTGGATGAACAGTTATAGAAATAAATATTGTAATAAATGACCACATATATCGTAAGCATGAACACTGTCTACGCTTTGACCATTTATAATGCATTAATGCAGTATAAGTGATGCATTCAATTTCTGTTAAAACACAAATTACTATTTTATTCCAATTCTCCTCTTTTATGTCATACACTAAAATTGACTGTATTATAGGGCTGTCTGAAGGACATGAATAGATTACTAGACACTAGCTGTTTTAGAGATTTTGATGTATTGATACGCGCCGGATCAATGGGTAATGAATATATTGTATATACAGACGTCTGAGAATAATGGGAATATGGTGTACTTTATAGTCCCCCGTGTTCTATGTCATGCGAGATAGATATTCTAATAATGCCATGGGCTATTCCTCTCTGGGGCAGACAATGTTATACAACAATGAGAAACAGTCTGAACATCACAAGGCAAATGAAAGATTATTTATTCAGTTATGGGGAAATGATCGACTAATGGTAGGAATTCAGACGCTAGCATGGATTATGGGAAAACTTAAATCGTGAAATATTGAGGTAATAATGACATGTTTTCTCATTGATCTTGTTTTCAAAATTTAAATGCATCGTTCAATCATTATAGTTTCCTTTTTGAAATTCAAAAATAGATTATACCTTAGTATATGTGAACTAGAGGTAGTGGAGAACAAAGAGAAACCACACGTAACCACCTAATAGGTTAAAATACTTTATTATAGTCTACTAGTTTCGATCAAAGATGATCTTCATCAGGACAAATAATATATAAAATATGCCATTAAAGTGCTAAAAAAAGAGGTTTCAAAATGTTACGTATGTGATCAAAACAAAACTGGCTACAGTAAATTATCCAAGCTGCTTAGTTTGAAAAGCTGTAATTGGCAAGACAAAATAAACAATACTGCACTGACTCTGCTTCTTAACAAAACAAAAGATAATGATTTTTCGGCATATCTCAAATCTTTTAATAAAAAATACTCTTCCTTATATATTTTAACTTTCTCTCATTGATGTGCTGTCTAAGAAAATATATTATGATATTTCAAACAGTTGTTCCAGTCTTTACATTTTTATTTAACTAATCTAATAATGCGTAATTCCCCATCAGAAAATTTCATCTAATAGTTGTGTGATTCCAATTATACGATATAGATATAGTTACAGTCATACTTTAGTCATGTATTGGATTCTAAGTAACTTCTGCTGAAGTTTACGTAATGTTTGTTTATGAATAGTTACGTAATCTTATATTTATAAATGTTAGATTTAAGTTATTTTAAACATCATTATTTTCCCAGATACATACATATAAACACATCCAATACTGATACAAATCAAATTATACATTCAAAGAAAAAGATGGGAACAGTAGACAAAATTCTATAAAAAAAATTAACTCTTTAACTCTAAGTTACAAGATAATGTATTTAGATTTATATCCGTTAATTCATAAAAGAAACCATATCATTTGGCATTAAACAGTGATGAACCATCCTAATTTAGTATTTTGAATGGAAGACAAAATACCACGTTGTTCACGCTTTGATACTTTTATGACGAATAGTTTCACATTAAGCGTTGCCTTCTCCACATGATAACCGTCTAACGTGCTCTTAATCCATTATTAAAATATTATAAAGACAGTTTTACCTTTCTTTCATAGCAGAGGAAGATCGTATTTATTTTTTGAGATTTAATGTGCCTTAAATACGTATATTTCTAAAATAAGTATGATCATTTACGTATCAATATACTAGGATAAAAATGTCGCACCATTCAAATAAAAAGTTATAAAGTAAAATTTAATTTTCTTAACGATGAATCATACAGATAAACTATCTGGAAAGAGGAGGTCCCTCTTAAGCAATGGGAACAAAATAAATTACTACTTGAAAACTGCAGACTCGGATAATGAACAGAGCAATATCTCTCACATCCCCGAGCATTGGCTCAAGGACCACGAAATAATAAAATAACACTGAAATAAGCTCATACATGTCAGGTCGATAAAACTCTAACTAAATTTCTAAATATGTATGAAATAAAAAATTTGTTATAATCCATTTTTATATATGTTAAAACTCAAATTTTGCACATTTTGCTGTAACACTTAAAATTTACTACATGAAATACATAAAAAATTTATCTTTATATACATTTTTGACAAACATTTTCAAATCAATCTTGCATAATGATGTTGGATAATATTAGAAACTGGTTAAAATGACAAACTCTTTGCTCAACATTTGCAATATTTGTTCTAATATTCATTTTTTTACTAAGCATAATTAAGAATTCAAAGCAAAAATATTTTAAATTAGCACGATATTAAAATGTACATAATGTTAGTGCAAATCACTTTTTGAAATTTTATTTAGTAATAAGATTAAAGAAGATAAATAAAAATTTTATTTTGAAGGGTTTTCTCATTTATTTGGGCATGTGATAAGGTTTATTATAGATCTTTCTATATGTGAAAATCCCAAAATATAATACAATATTATATCATCTAGGTCATGAAAAAGACATCTTATAGAATGTATGGAAAATTCAAAAAATTATATTAAGATTAATGTTATATCAATTAGTCTAACGTATTCTAACCATATAACTAACATTGTTAATTTCTTATTGGAAATGTTCGACATTCATTAATTATGTAACCATTCATATTATACATTCAAAAGATGTTTTCTTCAGAAATCTATGATTGATTTAATCAATGTATATTAATTAGTATAACGACCGTTTTAAATGAAACACGATTCAATATTATAAACAGTTATAGATTATTGTTAATACCACATATATCGTACATGAATGTTCCCTTGAATTTATAATATTAATCATATGATCATTCATAAACAAATTTATTATTAATTTCTTATCATACATAAAATTTATAAGCGTTGCCTTCTCCACATGAATTTGAAAGATATTATAGTGGAATATGATAATGAAATTACCACATGAATTTGAGAAAGAATGTTTCTCATATCTGTTCAAAAAACATGTTTATCATTAGTTCTTTGAAATCAAAAATAGATTAATTCATATATGATGGATGGACGAAAAAGAGAAACAGAAAATAAGCGTTGCCTTCTCCACATGATAACCGTCTAACGTGCTCTTAATCCATTATTAAAATATTATAAAGACAGTTTTACCTTTCTTTCATAGCAGAGGAAGATCGTATTTATTTTTTGAGATTTAATGTGCCTTAAATACGTATATTTCTAAAATAAGTATGATCATTTACGTATCAATATACTAGGATAAAAATGTCGCACCATTCAAATAAAAAGTTATAAAGTAAAATTTAATTTTCTTAACGATGAATCATACAGATAAACTATCTGGAAAGAGGAGGTCCCTCTTAAGCAATGGGAACAAAATAAATTACTACTTGAAAACTGCAGACTCGGATAATGAACAGAGCAATATCTCTCACATCCCCGAGCATTGGCTCAAGGACCAGAAATAATAAAATAACACTGAAATAAGCTCATACATGTCAGGTCGATGATCAACATACCCGAAATTGGTCATCATCGACTACATGAAGCTGTTTAAAAGAAGCGACTTAAATTTTATTGTTTTGTACACACTTACTTAAAACTTATATGAAATTAGAATTAAATTCATCACTCAAAATTAAATTGGTCGCATGCAAAGACACACTACATGAAAATAAAAGTAATTATCATCAAAATCATTTTTCAAAAACCAAATCTCATTGCCTTTTAATAGCATGGATACTACTGAAGAAATTAATAACAATAACAAAAAGATATAAAACTCTTAACTTACAAACATTTTGTCCTTTCTTATAATCCATGTTTATGAAATATAAGTTACTTTCTTTTGTTATAATGCCATTTTTTTCTATATGAAGTGTTTGGTAATTCAAGATTTGCAGACATTCTTTGGCGGCTAGACTCGACTTAAACAATTTTGACTACATGCAAATACATTGAGAGAACAATTTTATTCTTTCATAGCTTACATTCTTTTTGACAAAGCATTATTCAATATTACACAAGTCCTTGCGACGTCAAATGAATGATTGGATATCAATATTTAAAAACCTGCTGTCTAAAATCGTGGACCAAGAGGCGTCTTTTGCTCAACATTTGCAAATATTTGTTCTCAATTGATTCAGTTTTATCTTGACTAACATAAAATTGCAAGAATATTGCAAAAAGCAACAAAAATATATTTAAATGTAAGCACGATTATTCAGTCAAATGTTATCATAATTGTGCATTAGTGCAAATAGAGGACACAGCTGCCTTTCAGATGAAATTTTGATGTTTTAGGGTGAATAATTGATTAAAAAGATACTAAATTAAACGATTTTCTGTTTCTTTTGTATTTGTTATGAGTTGTTTATCTCAATTCTTTATTTGACGGCATGTGATAAGGTGCATTATTTGTATAGATCTTTTCCTTTTATCATGTGAAAAGTGCCTTTCAAACATCAATATATCAATATGTATATCCATCCAGTAGAGAGTCAACGAGAACAAATGTAAAATCCATTATAGAAATCAGTATGCAGAAAATTCACAAAGAACATTAGATGATTAAGATCTCCAATGATTATATCCAAATTTCAGTTCGCGGTAAGACGTGGGTATTCTAGAGAATTCACGAATATAAACATATAGCATTGTTAATTATTCTGTAATTTGTTTAACTTGTTTACGCACACTTCTTTGTTAGCATTATGTAAACCATTCATTATTATACTTAGTTCAAAATGGATTGTTGTTTTTTCTTCTTCAAAATCGTCTTATTGCGTGATTGACTTTTAATCAGATGAATCTAATACATGAAGTTGTGAATCAAATAAATCCGACCACGTTTTAAAATAGCAAACAACTGATTGCAAATATTTGGATAAACAGTTATAGTCATAAATATTGTAATAAATGACCACATATATCGTAAGCATGAACACTGTCTACGCTTTGACCATTTATAATGCATTAATGCAGTAAAAGTGATGCATTCAATTTCTGTTAAAACACAAATTACTATTTTATTCCAATTCTCCTCTGTTATGTCATACACTAAAATTGACTGTATTATAGGGCTGTCTGAAGGACATGAATAGATTACTAGACACTAGCTGTTTTAGAGATTTTGATGTATTGATACGCGCCGGATCAATGGGTAATGAATATATTGTATATACAGACGTCTGAGAATAATGGGAATATGATGTACTTTATAGTCCCCCGTGTTCTATGTCATGCGAGATAGATATTCTAATAATGCCATGGGCTATTCCTCTCTGGTGCAGACAATGTTATACAACAATGAGAAACAGTCTGAACATCACAAGGCAAATGGAAGATTATTTATTCAGTTATGGGGAAATGATCGACTAATGGTAGGAATTCAGACGCTTGCATGGATTATGGGAAAACTTAAATCATGAAATATTAAGATAATTATGACATTTTTTCTCTTCAAAATTCAAATGCATCGTTCAATCTTGATAGTTTCTTTTTTGAAATTCAAAAATAGATTATACCTAAGTATATGTGAACAAAAACAAAACTGGCTACAGTAAATTATCCAAGCTGCTTAGTTTGAAAAGCGGTAATTGGCAAGACAAAATAAACAATACTGCACTGACTCTGTTTCTTGTCAAAACAAAAAAGATAATGATTTTCCGGCATATCTCAAATCTTTTGATAAAATACTCTATCTTATATTTTTAGCTATCTACCATCGATGTGCTGTATTAGAAAATATTATATGATATTTCAAGCAGTTGTGCCAGTCTTCACATTTTTATTTTACTAATCTAATAATGCGTAATTCCCCATCAGACAATATCATCTAATAGTTATAACGATATAAGTATAGTTACAGTCATACTTTAAACATTTATTGAAGTATATTCTACTAAAGTTAACGTAATAATTGTATATGACTATACTTAATTTTATATTTATAAACGCAAAGTTTAAGCTAGTTTAAACATTATTATTTTCCAGATATATACTATTAAACACATACAATACTAACACAAATCAAATTATACATTCAAAGAAAAGCATGCAAAAGGAAGAGAAACTTCTATTAATTTTTCTCTCCACTTAATTCTATGTTACAGGATAATGTATTTAGATTTGTATCCGTGAATTCATACAAAACCCATATCATTTAACATTAAACAGTGATGAGACATTGTCATATGAATTTAATTTCCTACATGTATTATATAAAGTAATCTTTTAAAAACCAAAAAAAGTTTCAACCGATTACAATAATTAAAAAAACAACAAAACTTTATTTCATTTTATCGGCTAATATAAAAAGTTTCTAATTTTTATATATGCTAACCAATGCACAATGTTTCACAATGTTTGAATCTACATGTACTTCAATTCAACTATAACTCTTTTATAATTATAAAATGTATATAAGATGAGTCTTCACAGCATAAACAATACATTATTTCCTATAATAATCTATACATATTTTATTAATAATGTACAGATAAATAAAGAAATTAATAATAAGAGAATGTATATTATCACATTAAGACAAAAATCTATGAAAATCATTATTATTCATGTATTCGAATATATATTATTTTTTTCCACTATTATACAAAAAGTACCTGTAAGGCCTTTTCACCATGCGCAGTATCCAGTTGAAATGTAAAATAATAATACAAAGCACAAAGAATGTTTCAATGAAGAAGAAATTCCCCTAAGTAAAACGCCAATATTGAATGGTAGCAGAGGAATATGAAGCTGTGTTAAAATACTTGTGAGAAGCATGCATGCTGGGCTACAAGGCGTATCAGTGAAGAACTTCATGTTGTTAAATACGTCTTGCGTGCTGCGTTCAACTGCTTCCGTAAGGTATGAGATACGGTGATGCTGATTAAAATAACCTACAATTCTGCCATTTGCAAAAATATATTTTTTCCACGAGCTATTAAGGATTATTGGTACTTAAAAAAATTAGCAAGGAAAATCAGAGCGGAAAAATGGGATTTTTGTTATGATACCATGATGGTGATTAAAATAACCTACAATTCTGCCATGGAAGAATATATTTTTTCCACGAGCTATTAGTACTTGAAAAATTAGCAAAGAAAAAATCAAAGCAGAAAAAATGGGATTTTTCGTTATGATACCATGATGGTGATTAAATTAGCCTAAATTCTGCCATTTACAAGAATATATGTTTTTCCACGAGCTATTATGGATTACTGGTACTTAAAAATTAACCAGAAAAAAGAAGACAGCAGAAAATGGGATTTTCGTTATGTCCCCCAGAACGTTGTTAAAAAAAGAAGAAATTTTGGAATAAAGAAGACTCCTTTATATTAAATCTTTTTTTCCAATTTTAATCTGCATGGGAAGTTAAGATGGCTAATTTTAACTACATTCAGATATCATTTTAACAACTATTGGTATATCATGGAAAAAAAACTAATAAAGCCACAATACACATTCCGAAAATTTGCAAGTTAATCTAATAGAAAAGTGCTATTTAGTTAACACCATCCATACGCACATCAACTTCTTCAACACTTTTCATTTTCATTTTAGCTTTTTATTTGCGTTAGTCCTCGTATGACTGCTCCACTGACGTTTTTCCATACCGTTTTTCTTTCATTTACTAAATTCAAAATTAATAATTTATATAGAGCATTAGTTGGCGTTTCAAGTACATGTATTTTATCCGCGTAACATTGTGTTATGGCCAAAAACTCTGATCATTTTATCAGGGAAAGGCCGTTGCATATGTAGATAATTCTGGATGTCACACCCACTTTTCTTTATATGATTATAAGTTTATTGCATTTCTAATTTCTATAATAAACTCATATTGTTACACATCGAAATTATTTAACAATGAAATAATTTTTTTTACTAAAATCTGACAATTAGCAAACTTTTTCTAGACATAATACTAGTTCTGCCAAACAATATACAACTTCCGCTAAATGTTATTATTATATCATAAATTAACCGAAGCACAGAGTCGATATATAAATGGGCTGTTTTTTTCAAAGCATCCTAGGTAGCATACAACTTCATATTAAAAAGTCATTGATATAAAGAATGTATAAGCTCACTCTTATCACGTTAGTTTTAAGCATACCTATCAAACACATTCATGTAGCTATGGATTTTCAAAGAGCTGATTTAATCTACGGTTAAACTGTAGTGAAAGCTGTTCTTTTATGCTTTTTTTGAAAACCCATTAAAACTATGGTGATATGTAGCTCATGCATACGCTACAATTCTGGCGAACATTTTGCCTATATCAACTGCAAAGAATTTTTTCTTATTTATTTTAAGTTAAAAGGAATTTTTTTGTAGAAATTCCTGTATGGGGGGTCTTTCACTCAAACAAATGCAGAACAAGTATCCAATACTCAAGCTAATAGTCTGTAAGTGCATAATTCTTACATCACTGAAGTATAATGACTGTACTTTTACATTCTATTGCGTTATTAACTCATAAATTTCATTGTTAGCTTAAGTTTCTAGACAATAATCGATTTTAAAAAACCAATGGGCTTTTCCTGTTGTCTCTGACATAAAATCGAACATTAAGTTTTTAAAACTTTTTTTTATTAAAAGTTAAATATTAAATATTGTCTTGCACTTGTTGTATTTTTTTTTAACCGACATGTCTGCAAATGGGGAAAAACTGTTTTAAACTGGAATACATGTATAATTTACAGTTAAGTCTACAAACCAATAAAGGAAACTTTGGACATTTGCATATGAACTCAATGACTTATACAATGCAAGAGGGCAAGGACGCTTATTAAAAATAGTAAACGGCTGAACTTGCCGAAATCTATAATTGACTTTTTGCACGGAATTGCAATCTCAACGTAGTTCAAGTATTTCGAACTTATCTTTTTGAACATTCATTAAATATAATTATATATATTTACCATTACTGAATATTTTCTGTACTCTGATAATCAATTTCTCAATAAAACTTTCTTTATCAATCATCGTTGATAGTCAACATTAGAACCACAGAAATAGCCGTAGACGACTACATGCTAGAAAGCACGCAATTGAAAATGCTATCGTTAAATAGGTAATTGACTGTAACACCGTAATTACATATTAAACGGGTATTAGTTCGTTTCCCAGGTTGTATTTCACATTTATAACTTTACAAAATTCAGCCTGTCACATACAGTACACTTGGGGAAAAACTTTTGCTTGCCATTAAAAAAATTGTAGATTATTGCTCAGCGTGTATTGAACATATATGAAAGTTCTTATTTTGCTTAACATTAATGACACTAGATCAAATTGATTAGGTAGCAAAAAAAAAATATGAAAGATGTCAACAAATTGAAAAACTTAAGAATTCTTTTTTTTCTACTTGCTTGTAATTTAAGGAATGATGTAATTTTACGCCGTAGCTTAAAGCGTCCCTTTATTATGTGTATCCACAACAATCCAAATAACATAATGCACATTAGTTTTAAAATACCTTCCTGTATTATATGATTACGAGAACTTTGAATTTCTGAAAAGAGAAGATTGGTCGAGAATTATGAAAACCAAACTTTGTTAACATTGCACACTTGGCTTATTGAGTGTGCGAGATAATGGTAAATTCAACATTTCTCTCGCCCGCTAGCACCGGCTTTTGCGGTATTCAATCCTCAACATTATAAAGAATTGAATTCATGATTCCGTAGAACCAGGAAAATATTACAACACTCAAATAAAGTAGAATCTAAATGCACAAAATTCTTTCTTGAACCGCATTTGTTGAATAGATTTTTCCTTCTCAAAGCATTTTTTAAAAAAGAAAACAATTGGTGCAACTGCATGATAAATCGTTAATCTTATTTATTTTGCGTTAATAATTTACGCAACTATAAAACTTTATATACAGCATCAATTGTTAAGCAGACACTCTACTACGTGTTTTAAACATAAATCCTCTTTGATATATTTTAAGTGAAGAAGAGG
The DNA here is from genome assembly GCF_026571515.1 of Ruditapes philippinarum. Classification (NCBI taxonomy): domain Eukaryota; kingdom Metazoa; phylum Mollusca; class Bivalvia; order Venerida; family Veneridae; genus Ruditapes; species Ruditapes philippinarum. Next base: position 91,483 of record NW_026854367.1, on the reverse strand, counting down.
CAAATGTGATTAATTGTGCAATCATACTTTCTAAACTGCTGCAGAATCTTAACATGTAGCAGGTGCACTAAATGCAGAAGCTATGTTAAGATATACAAGCCAGGTGTTAGACGATGTAATAGGAGCGGCGGTGAAACATTTACAGTATATATTCACATATGTTACAAAACGTGCACCATAAGGTCGTATATATGAAATAAACGAATTCATCTTTCTCGGCGTGTTTCATTTTGTCCAAATTACTTAAGCTTAATGGCAGAACAATAATGTATGATTCTGCTGGGAAGGGTTTTGTGGGTACGTTTAAAGATAAAAAACTGTTTATGAATGTTCGAAACTAAAACGTGGTTCCAGCAGATAAAATAATACATGTGCATTGCTAAAGATACATGCATTTTAAATTTTAAATAATTGTATATGACTTAATTGGTACAAAGTTCTGCTTTTTTGTTCTTTCTTTATTCTTTCAACATTTTGCATTTCTTTATTTCATATTTCTGATTCACGCTTAAACACACGCCATACGCCTTTATTTTTTTATTTATTATTTAAAAATATTCAACACTTTCGGTTTCAGCACTGTCTGAGTGCGTCTCAATCTATTCGCACCGCTTTATATCGTAAGCATATTGTCTCCACTTACCATAAAATACAATACTTATTCTACGGTACATGTGCATGTTTGTCTTTTTTCTGTTGTTTTATTTCCTTCTTTTCATTGTCATGGAACCTTACATTGCCCATTCTTTTCCTGCATTTCTATCAAATATTCTTGTTTTTCAATATACATTACAATCCATACAAAAACACAGCTCTGTATTTGGAGGTTCTTAGAAAAAGATAATCGTGCATTGAAAGCTGTTTTTGTCATAAGCAATTCAGCTAAATACATTTCAAACTTGAACAGTATTATAACATCTGGTTTTCCTTCCAAGAAAAGATTTTTTTTATATATTCTTAAATATGATATGTTTAAATCCATTAATAATTAAAGATATCCATATATTGGACTTGTGGTAAAAATCTGAAAAAAGACATTATTAGGAAAATATAGCCATGCCACAAAATATGTTACAACCAGATTCAAGGAAGAGAAAACAAAATAAAAAGTCGCCGACTTTTAAGACCTGAGTTAAAATCTGACTTTTAATCTGAGTTCTTTGATTACAGAAAGCATACGTATATCTCAGGGTAAATGTATTTTCTGCTATAATAAAGCTGCTGGATAGCATGGGTTGAGAGATTAAACAACGCAGCTCTCGGTTTCTAAATCCTTTTACTAATGATACTAAAGTGAAGTTACTAGTTGAATTTAGGTGAGGCTTATCGGCTGAGCTAATACTAGCTGACCAATACCGGGTCAATGTATCACAAATACTAATCTGTAACATAGAATTATTACTTTATATGTCCAAGGTCTGAGCACAAATGAACGTTTATGTTCTCAATCAATAAAGACAGATTTTGGGATCAAAATGATTGTAGTAATGTCTGATTTCCCGAGATTTCTCATGGTATGCTATTATTTTAACATTAGATTCCAATAAATTCTCATTTATATTTAATGGCTGCATTAATCTAAAAGTTCTTGGTTTAATACTTAGAAAGATGGCATTATAGATATTTATTTTAAACGCTAATCCCATACATGTATATTTCGTTCTGAATGTTTGTTTTTAATTGCGATGTACTGTCTATGAGTAGGTATAAATGATTATGCTCCTTAGATATGATGAATATGCAACATTTCATTCTTAAATCGAGATCATTCCAGATGTGTTGGTGACTCTTGCATATATTTATTCTCTGATTATTGACTGAAGAAAAAAAATATATATTCACATATGGATTTCGCGTTCATAAGATTCTAGATTGTGCTGCTTCATTGTACACAGTGCTTCCAAAAAGTACCGGTACCCTAGCGTAACCACGCCACGCTTGTTCAAAGCTCTCTCAAAACGGTAGTATAAAATTGTATTTAATAAGTTACCAGACACCATCTTTTATTCGTTTAAAAAATTCAATTTCTGCTTTCTCAAATATTTTTAAAAATTATATTTAACAACATATAACATTACCTTTATTAAGAAAACCTAGATTATCAGCATTTGATATAATTTCAATGAAAGGGATCAGGCATTTATCAACAATAACACATTGTGTCATGAAAATGGTCATAACTTGTACCGTTCAAAGTGTTCCAATGCTATTTTATTGTATCTTGGATATACAAATTTATTGGCACATTTTGTTCCTCTACAGACATACTGATGACAGAATCCTATTATAAGGCGTGATTCTTACTAGCGCTCTAGACATAACATAATGTCGATTACTTATAACAAGTTCGATTTCTACAGATTATTCACAATATCGTTTTTACGGCGAAAGATTTTTAAGTTGAAAGTCGGTGTGGTAGATGATTTACAAGGAAACATCATATACACTCAGTTTGAATGTACGAAGCTTATTTGTACAAAGAATCAACATCAAAACTTAATAAAGTTGTTTCTACTCATAATTATATTTTGGGGTTATTTTTTCAAGGCGCAATGAATAATAAAATTCTGTTAGTTACATTTAACATTGTGTGTGTTATGAAAGGAATCTAAAATATTTTTTGGCACATGCACATAATTTATCATCGATATTTTTGAACGCCGAGCAATTGTTCTACTTTGTAGTGGAAAATTGCATGATAAACCGGTAATTACATAATGATATACTTATTGCAGACAAGAATCGCTATTTCAAAGCTCAGTTCATTTGTACCAAAGCAGAATTGATCATTGTGTTTTGTAATGCATATATCAATCGTGTTTGTGAAAAAACTGCAGATAATTAGCAAAAATAGGTAGGAATATATAGATAAAATATATCATACGGCCGCATTACAATCCGACAGCTCCATCCATTTAACTTGTCCTACACCTGTCTATGGCGGAAACATATGCTCAATTTACAAGCAAAACTAACAGAAGTTATTTATTATATTTTTCGGATCTGTTGTTAAGTTGAAGTTTTATGCCTCATCAAAGTATTGTATATCTAGGAAAGATTATTTATCTGTGGTACATGTAAAGTTAGAAGCAGTGAGAGACAGTTAATCTGACTTGATAATTTTATCCCTATCTTCCTGCATCAGTTCTTATAAGATTGTATTATTATCATACACATATTTGTTTTTGTCATTGTTCAAAATTCAATCAATTCATATAGCAATCATTTTTGTTCAAGATAATATTTTTTCTGGCTGTTGCAAAAATTGTTTTTAGTTATTCAGTCAATACTTCAGCTTTGTGTAATGAAATGACATTATGTGCCATTTATTTCTGCGTCAAGGTTTTAACATTTTAAAGAGTTTTTTTCCTGTTTGGACACTGAATGAATTCATGGAGTGATACATTAAATTTCATGACGAGAACATTTGATTTTATATATAATTTACACTATAAAATACAAAAACCTTACTCACATAGTATTAAATTCTATATTGAAAGAATTTGAACTATGCCGTAGAATAACACATTATGATTCATCTGTAATATTTTGTAACAGAAAATAGACATAGATTTTGTTTAATTTACAATGCGACTACATTAGTAAGAACATGTAATAATATTGAACAATAAATAAATAACGAAGTGCAAATAGTTATTTCATTTATATTTTCTATTGGGTCATTACGATTACATTAAATCAATATTTCATATTATCTAATATGAGGATGGCAAAACAAGAGCTCATTAAAATCTTTTTTTTTTCCTAATATGTAATTATAATTTATTAATATATGATGTTATGTAAAGGCCCTGTCACACTAGTCACACTAGACTGCGTTTCTTTTGCGTTTGCACGGCGTTGTTAAATTGAACAAAGCGCCGCGAGATCGCAAGAAAAATCTGATATTTTTGATGACATGGAGACTTCACGGCGCCTTCAATGCGTCCTCACGGCAATCATGGCGTTGCTTCGGAGCTTCCAAGGCGTTGCAATGCGTTATTACGGCGTTTTAGTTGGCGATTGTCTACGTTCAGACTGCGCTTTCAGTGCGTTCTTTGCGCTTCCAATGCGCTTTCACAGAGCTCATACGGCGCTGTTGCGGCGCTCACACTGAACTGAAATCGTGTTCATAGACCAGCGATTACTCATTCTGAATAGTCGGGTACCTGCTGCACCTGCATGCAAGCAAGCAAAACTCCAGCTTGCTGCCGTTCATTATCAATGGTTAAATGTACATTACCTTGCAAACACGTGAAAACGCTCAATTAAGACCATCAAAGGGACTGGACTAAAGTGGTCTTGATTGCTGGTGGTCTTAATTAAGGATATAATTATAAAGACATATATATTTCATGAGCACTCTATTTGATTTATTATGTATTATGAAACAATTACATTATAACCTTAAAATATTACTATAATATACCGTGGTCGATGGGTTAGAGTCGATTACTTCTAATCCAGTTACCTCTCTGGCATGGGCTCGATCCCCGGGAGATGCTTTGGTAGTTTAGCACGGAGGAAGGTAGTCTAGTACTGGTGTAAGTCTCCAGGAACGATGGTTAGGAAACTACCCGCCTATATGAAATACTGTTGGGAAAAGGCGTAAATGAAACAAACAAACAAACAAACAATATTTTAACCTTTAAATTTTACTATAATTGATGTTATAATATTTAATCCTAATTAGAACATTAATCTGAAGATATTTAATGTATAAATTAAATTTTCATAGGTCTTGTTTCATGTACATAATTCACTTATTAATTAAGAAAATAATTCTTCACAAAAAATGTGCAGAAAGTAACATTAAACCAATTTGAAGTTTATTTTCTCCCCTTTATACAATATTCAAATCATAACAGTTTTAACACATTGTTTCAAGTGTCATGCTTTAGAGAATTCAAGCAGATGAATAACAAAAAACTCTTGTTATCTGAATAGGTATTGACTGGAATATCAGTAGTCTCAATAGTGGGGTTAGATTAATAAAACAATGAATTGGGATAAAACAATGAATTGGGACTGAAACGGATGGTCTTAAAAGTGGATAAATGGGGTGGTCTTTTTAGTGGATCATGTTACAATTTACTTTAAGAACAGAAAATTCCGTTCTTTTAAAATTTGGTCAAAATAAAAGGTTGCTCTTAATTCCAGGATCGTCTTAAGTAGAGATTCTACGAGAACTGTTCCGTATTCTGCAATTTCAGATGAACGCAGTAGAATCACCTTGAGTGCGCAACGGTCGCCATGACAGTGCCGAAGAGTCGCAGTAAGGGCGTTTTAGAAAAAAAATAAAGCTCCGTGCAAGCGCCGTACACACGCAGTATAAGCGAGGTGGAGACGCCACACAATCTCCGTACAAGCGTCGTGGCTAACCACTGAGTTCATTCGGCGATCCTTTTGCACTTTCACGGCGCTCCTGTTGTGTTGTAGGATATGTTACTGAGTTGCTACAGCGTCTTTACTGCGATCCCACAGCGCTCTTTTCAGAACGCCGAGTGACGGTGTTTTTTTGCGATGCCACTGCGATGCTATGGCGATGCTGCGGCGCTGTTTGCGATCCTACTGCGCTCACCTCGGCGTTCTGAAATTTCTTTGGACGCCGCGAGAACGCCGCCCTAGTGTGACAGGGGTTCTAAATGACATAACGATGATATTTCTAGAACTGTCATTTTTCTTACATGAAATAACATTTATTATAAAAAAAGAAAAAAGAAAGGTTCGCATAATATGATTTTATTCAACTCGTTCAATAAATTTAGTATTAAACTACACTTATTCAATATCCTCTATTTATTAAAAAAGATAAGAAATTAAAACACGAACATTTCATTTGATTCTCTATTTATTAAAAAAGACAAGAAATTAAAACACGAACATTTCATTTGATTGTGCTTATAATCAATTTAGATACATGATAATTTCTTTTTTCAATAGTAATGCCAGGGATATTTGGCAGTGTTCATTATTTAACAATCTTACCTCGGATGGCTCGTATGCTACTTAATTATAGCACATAATTATATTTATTTGATTTTTAAGCGAAAGAATTTACATTTATCTTTCCCTGATAATTATAACTCATGTCTGGTGTTTTAATTATAGATTAAATGTTTTCTTAAATAACATTTTCTAACTGCTATTCCACAAGTCAAATCCAAGATGATAAGCCATCATTTAATTTGCCAAAATTCTAATTCAACAGTCACTTAATTAAAGATATCATAAAATGAAATGTTATAATTGCAATATCAATATCATATCATTTGCTGTAAAATGAATGTACCGTAGCTGATGTTTGCGATATTTACCATGTCAGAATATAGTTCTAGGCTCGGTTTATCAAATATATTACAACGTATATCAAATAGACATAAACTGATTTTGTTGAACGAAAACTTCATCAGCTGAAACAAATAGCACAGAAGTCTAAGTTTAAGTAAACTAATTTATACATGTATATTATGTTGAATAAGTAACATTATTTGGTATTTAATATATGATTATAGATTATCAATTTTATATGGTGTGAAATAAAACTTTTATATTAGCCATTGAATTGGCTTAATGTTTTGAATTGGCAAATTCCAAATTGCATAATTAAATTTCCACTGAAGACACAAAATGGATGTACTTATTGTATCAAGGGCAAACGCGTACAAGAAGTTGTGTTAACAAATATACTACTATGTAGTGATCTAGAAGCGAATCATATTTGACAAGGTATTTCAGTTAAAATCAAATAATATAGTAGTAAGCACACAATTTTCTTCATTTCTGTGCACTTGTGAAAATCGGTTTTTGACAAACCAGTCTTTTTTTATTTGTAGGGTGATAATACAATATAAACGGCTTTATTCATGTAAGTGATAATATTATTACGCTTACTTTCATAAAAATATGAATATAATCAGTTAAGTCGTCAAATACGTAGTATCAAAATCATCTACTTTATGTTATCTTAACTTTGCATTCAATAAAGATTTGAAGGCTTATTCTTTACAAACAAGTATTTTTCAAGGACCGTTTCTTGCAGTTATGTATGTACATTGCACATTTAACGACCGAATAACGAGACTCAAAATGCATAATCAAGAGTGTTTTATGTATATTTAAGTACAGCACTTTGGAAATCCATTATGTTTTCAGAATTATTCCCCTAAAACTTTTACAATCGTACATAGCAACCTTCTATATATCAAGAGTTCTTCATTACGATCAATTTCCTTTTACGGATTCCCAGCCTACGTACTGAAATGATGACTCCAACATAATTGAAATACTGTTTGAATTCATTTTAGTTTGCCAATTTTGAATATCTAAGATCTCTTTAATAATTGCAATTGTATTCCGTAATTCCACAGGTTCCGTTTTTGAACTCGAAGAAAAAAGCCAACTCACGAACAATTATTTCATAAGTTGTGTTATGGTGGCTTATACTGACACAGCCTTTAAATTCTCTTTCTAATTGGAGGCGCAAAATTCATCAAAATGTTCTAGGAACACACCTATTTTAATTGTTTATTTCGAATAACCACACTTGTTGGATTATCTCAAGATTGTAAACATTTGTTTGTTTGTTTTATCTTAATGCTAAAAGCCAGAATAGCGTGACTCATTATTTAGATAATAATTGTCTGGAAGATGGTAAGCAATAGTTCGTCAAATATTACAGTCTTTGTGACCTTTATAGATTATCTCGTTGGCTTTAAGAATAAAGGCCTATCACGTGTTCATCACGTTGACACTTTTTAAACAATGAATGTAAGCAGTTCAGCTGATTATACAATTAATGGTGATAGGTAATATAATGTTTGAATTATATGAATTACGTTCTTATAAATATAAAAATGAATTACAGTTTGATTAGAATTTTCTGAGGTATTTGTAATGCCTTTAGCATAGCATTAAGTTAAACATGAATTGTGATCGTGCACACTAACAGCTAAACCAGGAACTGATGTGAAAAATACAACACGCTGTTATAACATACATAGCAAGTTTGTTTTACCTGTTAAGAAGGCTATCCGCTGAATAAAATCATTTAGCTTTTATGATGTAATTATTTCAAGTCAGCTTAACAACAAGTGATACGTTTTACAACATGTTAATGAAGAGACTAAGTACCAGGAAAATGTAACATAAAATACTGTCTTTGTTTGAATTACAATAACCAGGTAAGTTCGTAGATGTATTATTTCATTTATCAGGTATATATCCGACTTTAGATATACAATCTAAGCATAGGAACAATTTTCAAATGACAATTATTGTCTTTTCTTGTTTTATTCTTTAGATTATACCTAAAGTCTATAGATATCGACACATCCGTCATATTGATGATGTTATGTTTTTCATATGCAAGACTGGACCATATTTCATAGAGTGAACATCAGTTGCAATTATATATTTGTGTCTGGAATGATGCTTGTGCTATGTTACAAAACACGTACATAACAGAACTAGCAATCGTTGAACTCTTTAGCTGCAAAAAAACCCCAACAAACAAACAATTCTTTCATCAGCAAATAATGTTCCTTATAGAAAAAGAAAAGTTAAGTCTATTTCTACTGAAGATGAATTAGTCATTGTGGTGCGTTATGCATCTTTGGATGATGCTAATTAAAAACCTTGCAGATAATTAGCATAAACAACAAAAAGAAACCCAAACCAACAACAACACACGTGTGCAATGCTTACAGGAAGTGATACTTTTATTACAGGTAATTGGTTATGACTTAATTGTCAAATAGTTCTTCGTATATAAATAACCTTAACCCTCCATCAGTCTTCAATTTTTTCTGATTTCTTCATTTCATATCTCTGACTCACTCTTTATGTTTTTACTTCAAACCTCTGATTTATGTCTCACGTCTTTATTTTTGTTTTGTTTTATAGTCAACTCTTTCTGTTACAGCACTGTCTAAGTACGTCTCAATTAATTTGCACTGTTTTATATCGTAAGCATATTGTTTCTACTTATCATAAAATACGATCCTTATTTTACAGAATGTCTGCTTTTTCTGTTGATGATTTTCATCTCTTCCAGGTTGCCCTCTTTACAACCTTTCACTTATTCCTGCATTGTTATCGCTATCTTATATTCACGTACATCAATACATATTCGTTGCGATCCATTTAAATACATAACCACTGTAATTGTATAATGTTTTTATAGATTCTTATAAAAAAGTTGAAAACTAACCATGCTTTGCAAGTTGCTCCTATGATAAGCAATTGACCATTTTAGATATATGAAAATTTTAACTGTAAAATATTTTGTTGTTTTTCTTTCTTAGACAAGAAATATTTAATATATTCTAACTATGATATGTTTAAAGCCATTCTCATTTAAAGACATATAATATTGGATGTATTATCACTTAGAAAAGACATTTTCCACTACATATAGCGTTTACACAAAAGTGTCATGATTTTGTTGTGACAATAAAGGAAGAAAAAACCTTACACAAAATGCCGACTTTTTAAGAACTACATCTATTATCATTGTTCAAATCTACCTTTCGATCTCGGACTTTAGTTCGAAGACATATCTCAATTTTAGTACGAGTATATTACAAATATTTATCTAATACTTTTCCTTCACATATATTTTATATATATATATATAAATTGAGCATAAATGAGCCTAATACATCTGAATCAATACAGATAGCAATATCCCGGTACATTATGATCAAAATGAGAGCAAATGTGTTTGCTTTCCCGAGATTATTTATGTTATTGCATGAATATAACATTGCAAGTCGATTAATTCTCATTTACCTTTAGTGGGATTTGAAGTCTAAAAATATACTTGGTTAATTACATTTACTAGTGGCATTATCGATATTTAAGTTACGAGGTTGTTCGATATGCAATATGTATTGCACAATATCTCAAAAGCATCCGACTCAAACAGTCAACTGATCATTACGTCCATTAAAAATGAATGAATGAATGAATAAACAAGAATACGGCATCAATGTAGACCACAACGATATTCGAAATCCGGGTTTTAGTATTGCCACTGAGCATGCAATTTCGTGAAAATAATATCACAATGCACATGCTTTTTGCATAAAGTTATAAGATACAAATATAACAACATATTTGTTTACTTGATTTTTTACGAATCAAAATAATACTAATTAACACAACATGACATTAACTGCTAATAATAACAGCTCCTTCCATAGGCCAAAATAAAACGCATTCCATACGAGACGACGCCGCTCACCGGCGTCGCCAATGATATTCTCAATGTTTGAGTTTACACACTTTTGAATTAATTTATGAAATGCGTCACGGTACACTGATTTAGGTAGCGTACCAAGGGTCTATCGGGACTTGTATCGACGATCAGATAAGAATTTGTTAAGTTTTGGTAAAAGGAGCGAGTCACATGAGGCTAGATCTGGAAAGAATGGTAAATGCAAGACGGCTTAAAACATTGCTTCACATGGTCAAATAAAAGACCTTTGTTCCGCTAATAGTCCTTTTGGCTTTATGACTGGTCTAAAATAGCAAATAACAATGCTTACACACTTTTATAAAGGTTTAGAAACAATTTGAGCAATTGCTTTGCGGTTTTACTTACCTTTGACCAGAGAACAATTGTTTCACTTAGGAAATTCACTATGGCTCTCTTGGTCAAGTGTTTACAATGGAACACGAAGCATTCTTTTAAACATGTATTCGTAAGGACTATGACTCACAACACTCTGTCATGGATTTACCGTTCAAAGTATTCCAATGCTATTTCATATAAAAACTTTGTAGTACCTTGATAATACAAGTTCATTGGCACATTTTGTTCTTCTACAGACATACTGATGACAGAATCCTATTACAGGGCGTGATTATTACTAGCGTTCTAGACATAACAGCGCGTCGATAATTTCAAACAAATCAGATTTCTACAGATAATTCCCGATATTGTTTTCTACGGCGAATAATTTTGTAAAATTTTGCTAATCGAAATTATCAAAGTTGAAAACCGGTGTGGCTGATGATTAACAAGTGCACATAATATACACTTCGAATGTACGGAAGCTTATTTATACCAAAACATCACCATCAAAACTTTTAACAGTTATTTCTACTCGCATTTCTATGTTGTTATCTTCTAAACGCAACGAAGAATTAGAATATTGTTAGTTACGTTTGAATTGTGTGTTATATTGACAGATCCTCACACTATTGTTCAGCATATGCACATATCATCATCATTTTTGAAACCCGTGCAACTGTTGTACTTTGTAGTGGCAATTTGTATATAATAACGTTTAATTACATAAGCATATGCCCATTGTAGAATAGAATCGCTATTTAAAAGTTCAGCTCATTTCTACTAAAGCAGAACTGATCATTATGTTTTGTTATGCATATCTGAATGGTGTTAGTGAATAAAACTGCAGCTAATTGGCAAAAATAGGTAGGAATACATAGATAAAATATATCATATGCGCAACAATCCGACAGCTCCATTTATTATACTTGTCCTACACCTGTCTATTGCGGAAACATATGCTCAATTTACAAGAAAAACTAACAGAAGATATTTATTATATTTTTCAGATCTGTTATTAAGTTGAAGTTTAAGACTTTATCGAAGTATTGTATATCTAGGAAATATGTAATATTATGTTGCAGTTGCTTTCTGAGGCTTAATATTTTGCTCGGAGCTGAGTTGAAAAATTGTTTTCGAGAGCTAAAACGCCGAATCGTGATCTGGAAAAAGGGTGATATCTCGGTGTAAATGAAAACAAAAATATTATATGAATATTGCAATCTCGAAGCCATACATATTTCTGTGAGGGAAAATATTTGATTTGTTATACAATTTACAATTCAGAATAAAGTTATATATTTTTAAATTCTCTATTGATCAATTTAAAACCATGACCAGGTAAAACAAAATATTTAAATTTTCCTAGTCTAAAGACATCTCCTATTTCCAATATTATTCATTGAAAAAACAAAACAACAACAACATTAACAGTGAATTTTATTTACCTTGCAACAGCGTAAGTAAGTACATAATAATATTATGGTACTGTCAATTGTACGAAAAGGCCTGGAAAATGATTATATATTTTCACTTTGCCAATACGATTACATTATTAGATAATCAATTACATGCGTTCATTACGATCATTTCAATTCATTTTATAACCTAAAAGGTAATTACAGTTATCAAAGATATGATGTTATATTACAATATAAAAAACAAGACCTACAAGGAAGGGTGGGATTCAAAGAACGCATCACCCAACACAGGACTACCAGCAAGGAGCCCAGCTGGACACCAAACAGGACAGGGCTTATGATGATATCCTTAAAAAGTCTTTTTCAAGTATCAAATGACACTTTTTACAAAAAAAAATGAGAATGAAATTTTAATTTGAACACTTAATTTTATTCTCATTACATTCTTATACAGATATGCATTAAGATGAATAATAATTAATTTTGGCTATATGGCAATCTTCATTAATTACCAATCTAACTTTGAATGACTCGTATGCTGTGTAATTGTAACACATAATTATATTAATTTGATTTGTAAACGATAGAATAAACACTTTCTTTCTTGATAATCTTGATAATTATACCGAATGGCTGGTGTTCTTAATTAAAGATTAAGTGTTAAGTCTAAATGTTAATTCACAAATCAAATTCGAGATGATACCTATCATTTAATTTGCCAAATTTTAATTCAAATATCAGTGTCTTAACTAAATTAAAGATATCATAAAACGAAACTTTTATTGCAGTATCAAAGTATCAAGTATATTGCATATATTATATCTTTTACAGTAAGTTGAATGTATCGTAAGTTAATGATTGCGATTTTTTACCACCTGAGAGTGCAGTTCTATGTTTGTTTGTTTAATTGGGGTTTTACATCATACCGAGACAGTATAGGACATATGGCGACGTTCCAGCTTTACTGGTGGAGGAAGACCTTAGATGCCCTGCCGTGCATTATTTCAGGCACGAACGGGCACCTGAGTAGAACTATCGACGTTCCGTAAGCTATCTATGTTGAGTGTATCAAATGTATATTACTTAATATATTAAACAGACATTACGTTCAATTGCCTGCAGACTTGTATACAGAAAAGTTTAAAGCGCTGCAATATTTTGTATAAATGTATAGTTTACAAAATCGTTTTAAATGTTTTAAAATTGCCCTAGTGATTCTTCATTTAATAAAACAGGTAAGAGATAAGCATATTAGATCATTCATCGGAACATTAGCTTAAATTTAGCAATCACATTTAAGTTATTTATATTTTGCATTTACATAAATTATATGCTAAAATGTTGAAGCTGTTTGGCATTTGATATAGATATAAACTAAGCGTTTATCCAACTAAATCTTTTAGAACTGGCAAATTGTTTATTGTATCATTAAATTCCCATTCAAGACACTATAATTATTGAGCCTATGACATAATCTGGTAATTACATAATCAGTTATTTTGCCACACAAGATTGAAAAACTAACTGAATACGTAAGTTTGTGTCAATAAATAATTCAGAATCCTATCAATTGTAAATAAATATTGTAGAATGCACCTATGCCATTTATGCGCATTGGCCTAAGTCCGTTTTACAAGATCGAATGTCTTTTCAGTTTTAGGGTAATTTAGTAGATATTTGTCAAACTTTACATTAGCCGAGCATTTCGTTTATGGTAAATTGTGATCATGTTCACCAACAGCTTAACCGAGGAACTAATGTAAAATCGACTCAAGATTTATGTCGAGCAATTTGCTCGTCTTTCTTGACATGCAAAGCAAGTTGATTTATTTGTTTAGGAGATTACTTGCTGAATTAAATCATTTAGCTATTATGAGGTAATTATTTCCAGTCAGCTTCATAACAAATAATATGTTTGATAACATGTAAATGAAGAGACTAAATACCAGACAAAGTAACATCATTATTTAACCTATCTTCTTTCTTTTAATTACAATAACCTCTTCATTACAAAATCATTAGTACATCTTTGTACATGTTTGGTTTCATTATCAGTTATTTGTCCGACATCATGGATACAATCTAGGGCAAATGGCACGAATTTATTCTCTTTTCCTATGTTACTCTTTTCATATCGAAAGTTTATCGATATGAGCACATCATTAATTATAAAGGGGGTATAATGTTTGTTTGTTTGAACTGAACTTAACTAAATAAGATTGAACTAAATTTCACTTAATGAACATCATTTGCAATATGTTGTGTAACTAGTCTTATGTAGAAAACAAGAAAAGGATGGAATTATACTGGTATTGGATGCAATTCGTTTCCTATCATTATTAGTAAAGTAAAGTTAAGTTAAGTTAAGTTAAGTTAAGTAAAGTAAAGTAAAGTAAAGTGAAGTGAAGTGGAGTGGAGTGGAGTGGAGTGGAGTTGAGTGGAGTGGAGTAAAGTAGAGTAGAGTAGAGAGAGTCACAGTCAGTCAGTCAGTCAGTCAGTCAGTCAGTCAGTCAATCAAATTGTCAAGTCAGTGTGTGTGTGTGTGAATGAATGAGTGAATTAATTAATTAAGGAATTAATAAATTAATTTATTAATCAGATTCAAAATGAAATCAGTAATTAAATAATATTGATTGATCGATTCATTTTTCCTTTTTTATGTTAAATTATTCATTCACACCGGTATGTATATAAGGCACGTATTAATTCTTTAACATTTTTAAAACTCTTCCCGAACTTCTTGTCAGTATCATTATTGCAACTCGTATCTTTCATTACCATAAAGCATATCCACTGGGCAATTAGAAAGTGCAATTAATGTAAGCCTATCTTAATGTCTTTGATATCTAAACAATCTAAATAAACAAGTTCGTGCTTATGATTGAATTATAATATTAGAGAGTTATTGCACAGCACACACTCCTTAGATATAACGAAACTTGTTATAAAGGTAAAGAATTATTAATTTGATACTCATTTTATCTTTGAATTTGAAATCAAAATTTTAGTGTAATGGTATTTTACAAAGACGTAACGATATCTGTATAAAACAAAAAATACAAGATGTTTTGTCACTAAAATGCTCTGAAATGGTAGATCTTTTATTATGGTAAAAGAAAACACGTTATGAGATATATTCATTTGAACCACAATATGTAGACAATCCCTGTTACTGTAAAAATATTAACAAGTAAAGGAAACACAAGAGCATATTTCAGTAAAAATATTCTATTCATTTTGACGCTTTCCCTTGTAAAACTTTGTGATGCTTTTCCTTGTAAAACTATGTGATTTCTCGTTAAAACAAGGGCACTGGCAAATACTGACCCATAAAAGACACACATATTAATGAGAAATGGAGTGACATCTTTTAACAAATTATCAGAATTTTATTTTTTTTTATTTTATAAGGACTTATTTTGGTCAATACGACCACAAAATATGTTTTAGATTCAGCAAAAAAGGTGACCACCCTTCTCATCAAGACCGAACACATTTTTTACAGTATGATAGACTAATTATTATCATAAAATTTCGTCACAACTTTATATATAAGGTGATTGAATATCATTTAAAATTGCACATTCAAAACGCCAGGGTTGATATAACATTGTCAGGTAATTGTATTATTACGAAGAAAATTACAAAGAGTGCTGCATGGATTTATGTTTGTACCATGTTACACACACATACATATCATTTGTTTTTAGCAAAGCCGTGCAATTGTTGTATTTTGTAGCGGAAAATTGTATATAAAAATATTAATTACATAAACATATGTTCACTACAGAAAAGGAAAGCTATTTCATAGTTCAGATCATTTCTACAAAAGCAGAATTGATCAATCATTGTGCTGTGTTATGCATTTTTGAATGATATTAGTAAATAAAACTGCAGATAATTGGCATAAAGAGGCAGAAACACATATATTAAACATTTTATACGCATTACATTGCCACAGCTCCATTCATTATACTTGTCCTACACCTGTCTAAGGCGGAAAATTATGCTCAAAATACAAGCAAAACTAGCAGACTGAAGTTATTTATTGGATTATTAAAGTTTAGACTTTACGTATTTACAAAAATATTATGCTACAACTGTGAGTGTTTGCTAAGAGCGCATTATATTGCCAATTTACGAGATTACAGTATTCTCTATTTATCAAAACTATGTTATTTCAATATTATCAATATTTATGGACTGTTTTAAAATTTAAATAATTTCAAAATTTATAACTTAAATTTATATGTCACAGTATTCTGTTACAGAGAATTAAAATTCATATGTCATATAAATTATAATAGTAAAATAAACATTCTGTACTTTTGTTTGGCATTTCATTTAGAACAATTGAGTATTTTGTCATTTATTTGAATTTTTCTAAGCAAACTCCCTTAACAATGACTTAATAAATACATATTTTCGTAAAGACAGGTTTAATGTAAGCAAATGGTTTAGTTTACATTTCATAATCATATTTGTCTAGCATATATTCACTGTATTTACTATATTACTGTTTCTTTAATTTGCTAATAGTAATAAACCAAAATATTTCATAATTCAAAAACAAAGCACTTGATAAGTAGCCATCATTCAATCTTCAAAACTAAATTGATTTGATATGTTATCAATTCAAATACATATATCATAAATTTAAATTCAAACGTATTGAATAGATTACATAAATTACGTTCTCTAGATTATATTAAATTTTGCACTAAATCTAACCAAAAGAATAATTCTAGGCTTTGTTTATCTGATATATTAACGTTTTAAATAGAACAAGATAAAGTTTGATTGACAATTATTGAAAATGAAATACTTGATATTACTTTTCGACACGCTTTTCCACAATAAAGCTAAGCCCTACAGAAGTAATGCAGTTGATAAAAGCAGTTAATTGACAAGGATATTTAATTATTTATTTCGTGCACTTGTTTTAATGATCAGTGAAAATTATCAGTTTAAAACAAAAAGCTATCACTAATGGATTTAAGATAAGTATTGGCATACATAAAACAATTTGTTTTATTTACAGGCTGGCAGTTCTTGAAAGTTGATGTTAATATAGATCAAGCGTTGAATTAGTTGAATGCTTAAAAGCTCGTAAATTACAGAGTATATCATTAAATTGACATTTAAAATTCTATCAAAAAGTTCTCTTTAAATTTCCTTTTTCTTTCCTTTTTAAATCTGGAAATATACAATACCATTTTTATACCACACGCAAAGTATGGTTAAATAAAATGAAAATATCCTTGTAAGTCAGGATTTTCCCTCAACATTATACAAGATTTTATGAATAAAGGCTGTTCCCCTTGCCAAAAGTAGGTATATATTCCTCTTTAAAAAACTGTATATTCACCTAAAATGTCATGTGAACAAGCTTCACAAGAACCATGACTTAACAACAACAGCTGACTTTATCAGCTAGTTGATGAATCTTACTGATGCAGATAAATCCATGCTGTCCTTGCTATGTACCATGCCTGTTAAATTGAACTGAAATTAAATAAATTCATTCTCGGTTGTTGAAATGAATTTGATTTCAGGTTTCCCCCTTTCTGATTTAACGTGTTTAGAAAGCCAAAGGGTGTTTAAAAAGAATGCAAAAAAGGATCAGTAAACAGTTATTCATGTCTTGTATATCTATCTTAAATAATGCGTTACTTCGTATTGGCACACTTTATAAAATACTAACATTCCGGAATTGTTCTTTAATACTATTTTGTTGAAATTAATAAGATGAAAAAAAAAACAAAAAACAAAAAAACAATTTCTGCAAAATTATAATATTTCTTGTAAACAAATAAGTATTAATAGATAATGTAAATTTATTTTGTCCGCTTGTTTTATTAATCAGTCTCTGTCACAGTGCAGCAATTTTGTATTTTCAAGTAGTGTGTCTTATATGTTGTCGCATTGTCTCACTATATCACATCTAACAGACAGGTGAAAAGAATAGTATTTTATAATTCATAATCAAGTATGCCTTATAACTAATTGTATCATAGTTTGGGGACATTTCTGTTGAAAAAGTGTCAGAGTTAAATAGTATACATATACATGCACAGTGCGGTAACTGGAGTGCAGGTATCAGTTAACCGCACTCCAGATCATGCCCGTTGATTGGCTCATTTTTCCTGGGGTTTACATATTGTGACGGCAGAGAAAGGGAAAGCGGCAGAAATATCATATTCAGATGCTCGTTCATTGGTAACCTTTTCCCGGGGTTTAAAATTGTGACAACAAGGAACGCGTTTTTATGTTTGACTATGATACAAAAGAGAAAGAACACCAAAACACTCGGCAATCTGATTTATACTCGGGGGCTACGCCCCCTCGTACAAATCAGATAGCCTCGTGTTTCGGTGCTCTTTCTATTACTCACATTAGGCCCTACATTGTTATACGTTTCTAGTGATATTAAAAAAGGATTTTTAAAATAAAATATAACAATCAAGTATATTTCTACACACCTTCATTACAATGAATTATATTTAAGGCATATAGGTATGCTTGATTTAAAATCTGTTTTCATCATTCTTTAGTTTTTCTAAGATATTTTCGTTGTTTTCTTTGGTGATTTGAACACATCTTCGTAAATAATTTAAAGTATTTAAGCAATTAAATTCATAATGGAAAAAACCAATGAACGTGGTGATCACAAATTCACAATGATCAAAGAAACATTTAACTTTCCAAGACTTTATAAGCTATGCTATTAATTCCACATTAAATTCCATCAGTTTCATATTTTTTCATGGAAGCGGAAATCCTCAATATTATATTAAAAACGCACTTCATGCTGAGTTTTGAATACTTTGCAGTTTTTAGGTAGCTTTAAATTAAAACCTTGATAATTGAATCAATTTTATGTGAAATTCACCTAACATTTCTAAGAAATACGTATACTGATATTTATTTAGAACATACACACTTGTGGGATTATCTCAGAACTGCAAACTTTTGTTTCTTTTTTATCTTTATGCTGAAAGCAAAAATATCACGAGGTAATCAGATAATAGATGTCTGTCTGACAACTAGTATAAAGTCATCAAAATATAAACGTGTTACTAAAACAGAGCAATTCCATTACAAATAAACTGTACACTATACACATGTTATTATTGAAACTACGGCATTATCTGGTAATTACATAATCGCACTATTTTGCGTCACAAGATCATTGAAGAACTAAGTGAATACCTTAGTTTGTGTCATAAATAATTCAGATTTTCTTTGTCCGTTTTACAAGACCAATTATCGTTTCAGTATTAGGTTAATTTAGTTGATATTTGTCAAATTTTACATTAGCCAAGCATTTCGTTTAACATGGTAAATTGTGATCATGTTCACCAACAGCTTAACCGTGGAACTAATATGTAGTCGACTCAAGATTTTTGTCTAGCAATTTGCTCGTCTTTCATGACATACAAAGCAAGTTGATTTATTTGTTTAGGAGATGATTACTTGCTGAATTAAATCATTTAGCTATTATGAGGTAGTTATTTGCAGTAAGCTTTCGAACGAGTGATATGTTTTATAACATGTTAATGAAGCGACTCAATACCAGACAAAGTATCCTCATTATTAAACCTTACTTCTTTCTTTTTATTACAACAATCTCATCATTACAAACTATACTGTCATAAGTACATCATTCTTGGGCCTACATGTTTGGTTTCATTATCAGTTATTTGTCCGACTTCATGGATACAATCTAGGGCAATGGCACGAATTTATTCTCTTTACCTATTTTACTCTTTTCGTATCGAAAGTTTATCGATATGAGCACATCAGTAATTATAAAGGGGATATAATGTTTGTTTGTTTGAACTGAACTAAACTAAATAAGACTGAACTAAATTTCACAGAATAAACATCATTTGCAATATGTGGTGTAACTAGTCTTATGTGGAAAACAAGAAAAGGATGGAATTATACTGGTACTGGATGCAATTCGTTTCCCATCATTATAAGTAAAGTAAAATAAAGTAAAGTGGAGTGGAGTGGAGTGGAGTAGAGTATAGGAAGTCACAGTCAGTCAGTCAATCAATCTGTCAAGTCAGTGTGAGAATGAATGAATGAATGAATGAATGAATGAATGAATTAATTAATTAATTAATTAATTAATTAATTAATTTATTTATTTATTTATTTATTTATTTAAATAGTATTGATTGATCGATTCATTTTTCCTTTTTTATGTTAAATCATTCATTCATAACGGTATATAAGCCATGTATTAATTCTTTAACATTTTTAAAACTCTTCCCGAACTTCTAGTCAGTATCATTATTCAGCTCGTATCTTTCATTACCATAAAGCATATCCACTGGGCAATTAGAAAGTGCCATTAATGTAAGCCTATTTTAATGTCTTTGATATCTAGACAATCTAGATAAACAAGTTCGTGTTTATGATTGAATTATAATATTACAGAGTTATTGCAAACACTCCTTAAATATTACGAAACTTGTAATATAAAAGAATTATTAATTTAATACTCATTTTATCTTTGAATTTGAAATCAAAATTTCGCAATAGCTTTGCAATATTTTAATGGTATTTTACAAAGACATAACAATATCTGTATAAAACAAGAATTACAAGATGTTTTATCACTAAAATGCTCTGAAATAGTAGATCATTTATTATGGTAAAAGAAAACACGTTACCGAGATATATTCATTTGTATCACAATGTGTAGACAACCCAACACTGTTACTGTACAAATCTTAACAAGTCAAGGAAACACAAGAACATGTATCAGTTAAAATATTCTTTTCATTTTTAATGCGTTTCCTTGTAAAACTTTGTGATGCTTTTCCTTGTAAAACTATGTGATTTCTCATTTAAACAAGGGCACTGACGAATATTGACCCATAAAAGACACACATATTAATGAGAAATGGAGTGACTTATCCTATCTAAGACATCTTTTAACAAATTATCAGAATTTTACAATGTTTTATCTTATAAGGACTTATTTTGGTTCATACGACCACAAACTATGTTTTAAATTTAGCAAAAAAGGTGACCACCCTTGTCATCAGATCCGAAATCATTTATTACGGCATGATAGACTAATTATTATCATAAAATTATTTCGTTACAACTTTATATATAATGTGATTGAATATCATTTAAAATTGCACATTTAAAGCGCCAGGGTTGATATAACATTGTCAGGTAATTGTATTTTTACGAAGAAAATTACAAAGATTGCTGCATGGATGTATGCTTGTACCATGTTACACACACGTACATAGCATTAGTTTTTAGCAAAGCCGTGCAATTGTTGTATTTTGTAGCGGAAAATTATATATAAAAACATTAATTACATAAACATATGTTCATTACAGAAAAGGAAAGTTATTTCATAGTTCAGATCATTTCTACAAAAGCAAAATTGATCAATCATTGTGTTGTGTTATGCATTTTTGAATGATATTAGTAAATAAAACAGCAGATAATTGGCATAAAGAGGCAGAAATACATAGATAAAACATTTTATACGCATTACATTGCCACAGCTCTATTCATTATACTTGTCCTACACCTGTCTTAGGCGGAACATTATGCTCAAAATACAAGCAAACTAACAGATTGAAGTTATTTATTAGATTATTTAAGTTCAGACTTTACGTATTTACAAAAATGTTATGTGTATTTCCGGCTACAACTATGAGTGTTTGCTAAGAGCACATATCTTGCAAATTATTACTTTGCCAATTTACAAGATAACAGTTTTTTCTTTGTATCAAAACTATGTTATTTCAATATTATTAATATCTATGGACTGTTAAAAAATATGTAATTCCAAAATTTTAAAACTTAAATTTATATGTCACAGTATTCTGTTACAGAGAATTAAAATTCATATATCATATAAATTCTAAGAGTAAAATAAACATTCTATACTTTTGTTTGGCATTTCATATAGAATAATTGAGTATTTTGTAATTTACTTGAGATTTTTTTTCTTATCAAACTCCCTTCACGATGACTTAATAAATACATATTTCCGTAAAATCAGGTTTGATGTAAGTAAATTATTGTTTACATTTCATAATCCTATTTGTCTAGCATATATTCATTATATTTGAGGCATCAGACTTTACTGTTTCTTTAATTTTCTAATAATAATAAACCAAAATATTTCATAATTCAAAAACAAAACATTTGATAACTAGCCATCATTCAATCTTAAAAGCTACATTGATTTGATATTTTATCAATTCAAATACATATATCATACATTTAAATTCCAACGTATTGAATAGATTACATAAATTATGCTCTCTAGATTATATTAAATTTTGCACTATTTCCAACCAAGAGAATATTTCTAGGCTTTGTTTATCTGATTTATTAACATTTAAAATAAAAAAGATAAAGTTTGATTGACAATTATTGAAAATGAGAAAGATATGATATTACTTTTCGACACGCTTTTCCACAATAAAGCTAAAGCCCTACAGAAGTAATGCAGCTGATAAAAGCAGTTAATTGACAAGGATATTTAATGATTTATTTCGTGCACTTGTTTTAATGATCAGTGAAAATTATCAGTTTAAAACAAAAAGCTATCACTAATGGATTTAAGATAAGTATTGGCATACATAAAGCAATTTGTTTTATTTGCAGGCTGGCAGTTCTTGAAAGTTGATGTTAATATAGATCAAGCGTTGAATTAGTTGAATGCTTAAAAGCTCGTAAATTACAGAATATATCATTAAATTGACATTTAAAATTCTATCAAAAGTTCTCTTTAAATTTCGTTCTTAAATCTGGAAATATACAATACCATTTTTATACCACACGCAATGTTTGGTTAAATAAAATGAAAATATCCTTGTAAGTCAACGATTTCCCCTATATTTTATAAGATTTTATTTATAGGCAGATGGCAAGAATAGTATTTTATAATTCACAATCAAGTATGCCGTATTACCAATTACAATACATTGTTATACGTTTCTAGTGATATTTAAAAAGGATCTTTAAAATATTATATAACAATCAAGTATATTTCTACACACCTTCATTACAATAGATTATATTCAAGGCATATCTAAAATATTGGTATGCTTGATTTAAAATCTGTTTTCATCATTTTTCAGTTTTTCTAAGATATTTTCGTTGTTTTCTTTGGTGATTTGAACATATCTTCGAAAAGAATTTTAAGTATTTAAGCAATTAAAATTCATTATGAAAAAAATCAATGAATGTGGTCATCACAAATTCACAATGATCAAAGAAACATTTAAATTTCGAAGATTTCAAAAGCTATGCAGCTATTAATTCCACATTAAATTCCATCAGTTTCATATTTTTGCATGGAAGCGGAAATCCTCAATAGTATATTAAAAACGCACTTCATGCTGAGTTTTGAATACTTTGCAGTTTTTAGCTAGCTTTAAATTAAAACCTTGATAATTGAATCAATTTTATGTGAAATTCCCCTAACATTTCTATGAAATACGTATATTGAAATAGTATAGTTAGAACATACACACTTGTGGGATTATCTCAGAACTGTAAACATTTGTTTCTTTTTTATCTTTATGCTGAAAGCAAAAATAGCATGAGGCATTAATCAGATAATACATGTCTCTCTGACACCTAGTATAAAGTCTTTCAAATAACGTGTTACTATAACAGAATAATTTCATCATAAATAAACTCTACAGTTTCCTTCGTGAAATACAAATATTGATATATTTTTAACATGAATAGAGTATGAAGTACATAAAATGTAGTAAAATATAAAACATGATAATGAACTCATGCTTTCCTTTTTACTCTATGAGCAATTAAAATAGGCAATACCTCTCCTTATTGTCTTAAATGAACGAAACACTAAACATCCTTAAAGTATCACAAAAATATATTATGACCAACAATCTAAATTGAAACATTTAAATGAATTTGAATTCATACTTTAAAGGTCTCGAAAATGTATTTGCTTAACATAATAAAAGTATTTTTTGAATCATTTTGACTATTAAACAGATTGATACATTTTTACATAGTGTAATCCTTGATATATTTTTTCGTTTTTTGTTGTAGTGTGGCCATTCAAGACCAAATGATATGCATCTTCAATTCCATGGGAATTACAAATTTGACAATTACACTGATTTCTGTTGATCTGATTATGGAATACCTTCCACTATGTGCCAAATACCTAATGTTTGTTTGTAATATATCAAAGATGCAGTTGTATATAAGTTGTTTACTTACAATTTATAAATGGGATTAGGTAAATATGAAATATGGATATGCATGAGCGGGATTTTCCAATGGGAATTATTATTACTTGCACAATACATTGGTTACATGGAAATATTGAAAACAACAGGACACATTATTGTTATTGTTCAAATAACAGTAAGTTCCTTCCAAACTAAATAATTATTTTATCAATCTATATTGCAATATGTCTTTTAAATGGAGTAAATCTTATGTAATTATTGTTAAAAATGTATTTGGTTTAAAGGTACTTGAATAAACTTATGCTTTTCCTCATATCTGATGAATAACCTATCAAAAATGAATGCTTCCACGAATTAAATCAATACTAGTGACTATCATTTTATTAACGAATGCCACGGTATCAATTCAATTAAAGGTGTCATAAAATTAATTTTTTATTGCAGGAATATTGTATCTTGATACTTTATCTTTTGCTTTAAGCTAAACGTACCAGGTTGTTTTACCACATCAGGGTGTAGCACAAGATCGGATTATAAAATGTTTCGACAAATATTTCTACAAATATTAAAATAAAAAATGTACTGTACATTTCATTGATTAGTAATAAGGATAAAAGATAAATTTTTATACATATTTCCTTACATTGCACTTTAAAGTGTCGGAACATACTTTAACTTAGTGTATCTGTTAGTGTAATTGTTAAAAAATGTTGTGATATCAATCTTTTTTATCTGTTTGAGTGGTAATATTTGTACATTTAGTAAACAAGAGGGCGATGATGACCTTTTATCGCTCACCCGAAAGCCATTGCCAGACAAACTTATATTTTGAACGCAGATATAGCTAACATTCAAGGTCCCCTATGACTATTATGATATATAATGAGGAATGAAAAAAAGAGAAAATACTGTTACAGTAATGGATCATACAAATACTAGCAAGTAACACAACCTCGTTAAACATCACAATTAATAAAACAAGTTGGGATCCAATTCATGTCAGATTAATAGATCTGAAAAAAATATATCTACTTTCTGTAAGTTTTGCTTGTGACGTGAGCATATGTTTTTGCCATAGAAAGGTGTAGGACAAGTTTAATGAACGGTACTATCGAAAGTCGTATGATATGTTTTATCTATGTATCTCTACCTCTTTATGCCAATTATCTGTAGTTTTATTTACAAAGAACATTCAAATATGCATATACCATTGAAATATGCATAACGAAACAAAATGTTCAATTATCTGCTTAAGAAGAAATTTAATGACCTTTGTAATAGCGATGTTTTCTGTAGCAAGCATATGCTAATGTCATAGTTTTACAATGAAATTGCATTGAAATGCTTGGATACACAAAAACTTCTTCAATACAATCTCTACCGCTTCTACCACGGAGTAGATTCACTCATTTCTTAACTATCTCTAAAAAGAATAACCTTCACCTTGAAAGAAATAACTATAGCATCCACGATACAAATTCAAATTCTACCGTTCCTTTATCAAGGTGTATAAGTCAACAGAGTGTTTTTTAATATCTATAAAGAATGTTACGTTTCCCATAACATAGTATCTCAAAATATGGCAGTGTTATGTTTTTATCAAAATGTATTGCGCCGGTATTATCATTGTATTGCGTAGTGAATCATAATACAATCCGTCACCTTATTGCAGTAATGGCTTAACTCCTTATAGAATTTAATAGGAGTTAACCTGTATCTGCACTTAAATGACATATTTGCTTAGCATGAGTATTTAATTAAATATTTCGCAATAATTTTGCAATATCATAATGATGTAAATAACCCAAATCTGTATAGTGGCTGCTTCATATCAACTACATTTAGATAACCTTATATAAATGGATCTATCACATCGCAAATGACACACCATTAAATTTTTTTATATTATGTAGTTGATATTCTACAGATACAAACAGCGGCAATGATAATGGCTTGATGAAAAACAAACTATTCTTCCGGAAGCTAAAACTGTACATAGCTTGTACGATTTTTATTTGGCTTAAATGTTGTAATCGTTTTTCAGATTCTTAACCTTTAAAACAAAACTAAAAGTGGCTGTAATTCTTCCGGGTAAGCCTTTAAACATGTAGTAACTGTATTTTTTTCCTTTTTAAATAAAAATGATATTTATTGAAACTGAAAACTGCTTTCTTATTCTTTCAGCCAAAACAATTCCCACAATGACGTACGCACTCGCTGAAAGGAGTCACCAGTGTTGCTAATACTTGGCCAAAATATGTAACCATATGAAATACATTAGCAAAGATAAATACTAGTACATAAAACATTATGACCAATACAGAAAGACAACGATGCCAATATCGTAGTTACATCATATTTTGTTAAATAATTCAACCCCTTACCTAATCGCATGAGTACCTATATTTTATATAATACATGTCTATAACCAAAGCAATACTCGGCTATAACCTTAATATACCAGAAATTAGGGCACAGGATGACTTATGTAATGAAATATGAATTTGTCATTAAAAAGGTTAGTTTAACAGAGAGCATGCGATGTTTATTTATCTGGTAATTTAGGCACTTCATTATAATGTTATAAAATATATCAGAAATGGTTAAGCTGACAAGACATAATTGCCTCATAATAGCTAAATGATCTAATTTAGCCGATCACCGCCTATACAGATAACTCAAAATTGCAATGTATGTCATGGAAGGGGAGCACAACTGTTAGACAAAAATCTCGTGTCGACTTTTATATCATCAGTTAAGCTATAAGTGTAACACGGTCTCGATCAATATTTAACCAAATGAACAGCTAATGTAAACTTAGCAAACATCTATATTGTCATTAAAATACTTTAAATACTTCAAATACAATTAGATTATTATCAAATGTAATACAAAGTATTAACTAAGTTAAGGTTAAGCTTTGAAACTCATATGCTTTATTTACCTTAAAAGTATTACGCGAACGCTTTTGAATAGACAATCCTTTAGTGTATGTTTAAGGAAAATGATTTCGTTATTCCTTTTGATTTTCAGTTCGATTGCAGAGCTTCTGCAATAGCTCTAATAGAGTTATTAACAGTCTTGTCGGTGGCATTTAATTATGAAACATAATATATAGGCTACGTAATAAAAAGGTTTAGGTTATGTAACACTATCTTGATATATTTTTTATATCTTTACAATCAAAATATACAGCTTTGGGTTTTTTAACATGATAGTTTTATTACAAAGTTATTGCGCATTCGGTGTTAGATATATTGCAAATTTGTTATAAGGATAACGCATTTGATGCTCATATCTGTAAATAAAAACGCATATTATTCGAAATTTCTTGAATTCTGTTAAAGTTATGTAACAACATTAACGGAAAGGTTAATGGCGATAAAGTTATAACAAGCTATTTTCTTTCAAATTTCCTTTTTGGTTTCAAAATTGAGATTTTATTTGATTTAATAAATGGAATTGGATTTGTTAACCAGTTCATCAGAAAGGCGAAAATATAAACTTTATCAATTCTTAAGCAATACTTAATTATTTATTGTGAATTTGTTATCAAGTCTATTAACGGCAAAAGAGTATTTTTTGTTATGTACAAGTAAAATATAAATCAGTTAAATTAAGTACCAACATCTACCGTTTTGAAATATTGTTTCGGAATAATTTGAACAAAAACTTTGTATCGAAGTAAATCACGAAACTGCATTTAGTCATTAAAACTTTTGATCGAGTTTATAAAAGATATGTTTTTATAAGGGATGAAGCATTTATGGGAAACATGTTTAAAGGTACTACATTGTGATGATACAAAGAACGACATGGTAATTGTGAAGTTTATTAAACTTATAGCAGAATTTGTTGATAGATTATGGCGTGCGCATGCAGGCTACAACATTTATTTTCTTCGTTGGATATACTGATAAATGATGATAGTATGTGAATAATCTTAATTTAGCCGTTATTTGTCTGTCAATAGAAAAGTGTCTCGATGTTTATTCATATTCATTCATGTAACGTTTCATTATAACAAACGAATGCCTAACGGAACCACCAATTTCAGAATTGCATTCAGCAATCGTGAATTAAATTATATTTTATCTAAAAGTGCATTTGGTCTAAAAGTATATATATTTCATTGAGAGATTTCAATTCGCTTGTTGATGACATTTACCAAAACAAAAATGATTTCTGCATTTAGTCTTACTTGTCAGATTTTGGTGGAGTACAATAGGATTAGATAAATGGTTATCGGGGCATGCGTTACATTATATATTCTAACAAAAAAAGGTAAAACCAATGCACTGATATAAAATGTTCTCATATGCTGACATACTGATAACAGAATCTGTGAGATAGGTGTGATTGGAATTGCCTTTCTTACCATCTTAGACATAACAACGCGGCAACTACCTCTAGAAAGTCAGATATCTTCAGGTAATTCATCATACACGGCGAATGTTATTGAATCGTTCTATGAATTAAAACGATCAATTTGAAAATCAATTTACTAGAGCTTTGGCAGGCGACTATATATCCAAATGAATATTCAGAGAAGTATTGGTAATACGATAAACATTTATCAAGGTTATTTCTTAGCTTTGAATTAAATTTACTTCTCTTTACAATAATATTGTTTCTTTGACAGCCAAATAAAGAGTCAAGTTTTACTATTTTAAAGATAAGTATCATACAAAAGTTCTGAATGAAATGATCACTACTTTTAGAAAGTTATGCGATTGTTTTACTTTGTACAAGCCAACTCAACTGCGGGTTTTTGACATAACGGGATTGGAAATAATTTTTCGAGATTGATGTTAATTTGACGTAGGTCTAGGCCAATAACTGTGCAAGATTTCGGATCATTTTCTCCCTCCGTTTTCCAGAATAATTATTCAAATTGTGAATCATCTTTGCATATCTTTCTGTTCAAGTTTCCCATGTGATTTATGTAAAAAATCAACTTTTATGTTTTTAATCTTATGGATTTTAGTGAAGTTCCGAAACATTTCATAACATATGCGTACGTTCACTACAGAATTAAATTGTTCTGTTCCTTTCTTCTTCAGTAGACTTTGCTCGTTTATTTCATTGTGCATATTTTTATGGTCTATATTGTGTATATCTGAATGGTTTTAATAAAATAATACAGATTTATGGCAAAAAGGGGCAAATACAAAGAGAAAGAAAGAGAGAAAAACAAAGATAAAACAAACCATACGGCCGCATAACAATCATTCAACTTCATTTATTATACAAACCCTCTACCTGTGGAAAGCAGAAACATACGTTTAATTTACAGGCATGGCTAGCAGAAAATACTTATTGAATTTCTGAAGTTTTAGACGCATCAAAGTATTAAAACCACATAGTATTTGAATCTTTTTCGTCATCTTATTAGATGGGATTGGACTGTGCCATGCCAGTATATTTTTTATATATTAACAAGGTTTCATTGTTTTCCTTTTCAAAATAATATTATATATAACATATATTCTTCTGATTGATGTGGACACTGTTACTCCGTCAAACCTCGTTATGATTTCTGTCAAACCCGAAGTTTTACTAGCATAAAAAAATACATTGTAATGTCAATTAATTTCTATGGTAAGCAACAGAGACTTCCAAATTATACCTCATATTTGGTGATATTGATAATAGATTAAGTGGTTTAATGAAAACGTATTTAGTTATACCATTTAACAAACCAATTTTGTGGTAAACAATGTCATAGAAACTACTTTGTCATTGCAAAGATATACGCATTATATCTTCAATGAAAGTTATCTGTTCCCAAGCTAATTTAAGACGAAATGTTTTGCAATGTTTTATACTTGTCTAGTCCATGCTAGCGGGTGTGGCAAATGTTACACCTTTCATTTTCTCTCATGAACAGACCCTGTAATCTTAAAATCTATTTTTTACTACTTTTTTGTCGTCATTTTGTTGTCACACAGAAAGGAACCACACATTTAGGAGATTGTTATTTTATCAAATATATAAACATATAAATAGGGAAATATATCATTTATCAATCATTGAATATTACATTTATAGAACATTAATTTTAGTAAATTTTATGCATAAATGTTGAAAACGATGCTATTTATTTTGAATATAATTGCAAAAGGTTTAAGTTTAAAACAGAGAAGAATATACTTACAAGTTTAAGATAGGCCTCCGCATAGGTAAAGCACTTTGTTTTATATGCATGCTTGGCAATATTCTTGGTAATTGAATAAAAAATATAGATTAATCGTTGATTTTGTAAATATGCTTTAAATCTGGCAAATTGCAAATTACATCGTTAAATTGCGATTTAAGACACTATCAAAAAGTGTTCATGTCGATCAGGGAATTATTTCTAAATTATAAAATTTCATTGTTTTACCACACACATTATTTTGCGTGAAGAAAACGAAAACGCCAATCTAGGAGATCAGTCTCTCGTGGTAGTATCAGAATGATGACGAAAGAAAATTCCATGAATAAATACACATGATACAGTCAAAATATTATCCAGTAGATTATATACAGACGTATTTGTGTCTAATATACATTAAATCATTCATCGGTTATACATTATGGCCCAAACTTGACGGTAAAAATTAGAATCGGTCGTGCTGGCTTGAAAGTCAACATCAATATTATTTTTGTGTTGTTTTTCAATCTTTCAATCTTTCTATACTCCTTTAATTAACAAAGAAAATATTGGTATTTTTTATTTGGAAACCCTGTGCATGTTAAGTTATGTACTTATGATCTTATATTATTTTATTAAGCCCAAATGCAGTTATATAGTGGTATGCCAATGGAAAAGAAAAATATACTGATTATTTCCTACTAAAGGACAAGCACAAAGAAGGGTGCTTCAATTTTGTTTGTCTTGAAGTTAATCACTAAATCCAATACTTTTTGAGTTGAAGTTTGATGACATTGTCACTTAAATCAGATTTGAGATTTTTAACTGTTTGTTTTTGTTGTCATGGCTCTGAGAGACTTCTCCATTGCTGCTTTTATGCATTCACTAGAGTAGGTCTTAATTCATTTAAATGTTGTGTGGCATTTGTAAACGTTGCTTCCGTACTTCTTCTTCGTGGTATTATAATTTTCTGGCACTTTGGGATGACTGATTAAATTTTAAAGTATTGTGGACTGAATACCATATAAGCTGGTATTAGGGACATGAACTATGCTGAACCTTAAATCATCTCTCATGAACAGACTCCGTAATTTTCAACTATTTGTTTATGTTGTCGTTGTTGTAGTTACATGTTATAAAATATATCAATTATTGTTAAGCTGGCCAAAAAATTACACATAAATGTAAACAATTAGATTTAGCAGATCCATTCTAAAAAGTTGAATGTAT
The DNA here is from genome assembly GCF_026571515.1 of Ruditapes philippinarum. Classification (NCBI taxonomy): domain Eukaryota; kingdom Metazoa; phylum Mollusca; class Bivalvia; order Venerida; family Veneridae; genus Ruditapes; species Ruditapes philippinarum. The sequence continues at coordinate 59,893 of NW_026854367.1, read as the reverse complement.
TGGTACACCATAAATAGAGCACAAATTCTGAACTAAAGCTTGTGTCGACATTTTCATCAGTGCTTTACAATACCAGGAGTGTACATGATCCCAAGGCATGCTGAGAAAAACAGGTGAAATATCAACACAACTGGCATTTCAGAAAGTTTTGAATCAGATAAAACCTTATCATATCATATCTAACGTAATATTCTTTCATCGGTGAATATTTTGTAAGTGTAATTTTCACAGCAACTGCTACACTTTTACATTGTTTTTAAAAAATATTTTGTTCAAGATTAATATAAAATAGTTTCAAAGCGAATACTTTATTGTCATTGCACATTTGTACCAAATATACCGTTTTTTCAATGGTAAATGTTTACTTGTAAATGATAAATCCGGGTTGATATAACAACTTTATGCATTTTAGAAACTGGGAGATCTTTTGTCAAAACTTCGGGTAAAAATAAATGTTACTTTATATAAAACGAGTTAGTACATGCATCCATTTAGCTTACGGAACGGCTGTGATTCTACTCAGGTGCCCGTTCGTTCCTACAATAATGCAAAGAAGGGCACCAGAGGTTTCCCACCACAACTAAAGCTGGAAAGTCGGCATATGACCTTTACTGTGTTGGTGCGGCGTAAAATCAACTAATAAAATGAGTAACAAAGTTACAATTAATTCTCAAAGGCCACCTGTCTTTGTTGTATTTTACGTTATGCCGGTTACAGTTTGGCAGAAATTTATTGTCTGATTACTACCTCGTGCTTTTCTGGCTTTTAGCATTAAGATAAAACAAACAAACAAATGTTTACAATCTCGAGATAATCTCACAAGTGTGTATGTTCTAAATAAACTTATTCAATGACTGTATTTCTCGCAAATGTTTGGGGAATTTTACAAACATTCGATTCAATTAAGAAGCGAATTCACTTCCTGTTCCATCAATAGCACTATCTACAAACTTATAACACAGATCAAATTAAAGACATATTTTTAAAATAACTGACTATTTCCGTAATTAATTACTTGTTTTAGCCTTCTGATTGCATGCTCCACTTACATGGCAAGCTTAAAAACAAACTGGGGGTCAAAGTCTTATATCTAAATTCCTTAAAGACATTTTCGATTTGTCTAAAAGTTTAAATGTAAGGACAACCAATTATTTCCGGTCTATGCTAAACAAATAGGTAAGGAGTACGCATTTGGTAATTATAGACAAAGGTTAAACATACAGGTATGAAAAAGACAATTGAGGAGATACTGAAAGGGCGTTTCATTAAATAAGCACGATAGTGTTAAGTAAGAACTTTTTTTTAAAGTAGTAATTAAGCGTGTACACTCATTAAAGGAATTGGACAGTGAGTCTAAGTGTACTATAAGTAATTCAATGCGGTCATCGGTTATTTAACGGCATAAACAAAATATTCATTTCTTTTTAAAGGATAAATCACTGAATCACGGTGATCAGGGGCTAAAGACTGACAATTTGTGTTATCAATATAATTCATCTCCTACGATAACTTAAAGGTAAAATATTTCTTAAATTAAGTATTGAACATGATCCAAGGCTGAGGCAGTAACTTGAACAAGCATGTGTCAGTCTTATACATAAATATTATATTTTTACACATAATGTCGTCATAGAGAGCTTTAACATTTCTTGTTCCATTACTAACAATTTATTTAGTCATTGTTAGTCGTTCTTTTAACATATTCAATAACACTGAAATTGCTTTAAATTTTCTGATGCAATAGATTGTTAAGATAAGGTATTATCTATTCCAAATTACAAAATAAAATTCCAAATCAAAACACAATATTCCACATTTAGTGAATCTTGTTAGTTATCAAATAATACAAATTCCAATATGTAAAACTTCAATTTCCTATCTACTGTAAAGTCTTATTATATTTAATTGGTTTAATCTGAAGAATTTCCAACCTACATGTGTGCCATCAACTTTAACATTGTTGTAAAATTGTTCCATCCTTCCTCTCCAATTAACACATATATCTAAGAAGTGGATTTCGGGACCTTGATCTCAAGAACAAAATTAAAGTTTATGATTCCAAATACAAGTGAATAAGTGAAAATTATACAATAGAATTGTGGGAAGATAATGAGGTTGAGTAAAATAGATGTCTGCCAGGGAACCCTTAGCAGATAATATTTCATAATTTAGTTGGTCTTCGACGTAACAATTATGCCGCAATCCTATTAAGAAATGCAACTTAACAGACTTTGGGTAATCATTTGTTATAAGTGAGACGTCAAAAACACATGTTTCAAAAAAGATAAATGAACCAGTTCTTAGAAATATAGAGAGCATAACGTTACAGCACTTCAAATTGTTAATAGCTGACATACCGCTACATTGCACTTATAGTGTTCAGCGCGTGGTTAAAATTTTGCAAAATCATTGCTCTTCATTGACAGTGTTTTCTACATAGCATCATAGCACAACCTAAGGTAATGTTAAGATTAAACACTTATGAACTATTACCCAAGCATAGCTTAAGCTAAGGTAGTTACAAATCGTTTCCTGGGCACAGTCTTCGATACCAACACTATGAAAACAGTCGCACACAAATTGCATCCTGATCATAATCTAAGCATGTGTAAGATATTGTCCTTTTATTGAAATGTTCTGTTAAACATAATACCAAAATTAAAATATGTACCAAATCTCAAACCGCACAGCCTAGGCTAAAATACCTTATTAATCATTACATGGATATAGTCTAAGCTCATTTGGCTAACAATTCAATGCATAAGCACAGTGTTAACTCAGATATTTTACAAACCGCAGTCCGAACACAATCTGAACATAATTAGTCTAAAGTCGGGTGTGTAACCAACTGACTACTGCCGTCTAACATTGTCAATGATTAGGTAGTTGAAATTTGCTGCTTGTCCTACATTAAAAACGGTATTGGTTCATAATACTAGTAGAAGGTCTGTATTGTCGTAAATAATTATGTTAATATTATTTATTATCATATGTGACAACAAACAAACAAATGTTGTTGGTAAGCTTGAGAAACATGATATCTATATAAAGCAGATAATAAATTGTTCTAGAACAAAATATTATTATTCCTCATATAAATGTTCATACTAAATCACAACTCTTTCAAAAAAAAATTCAAGATAATTTTAAAAAGAATATCCAAATGATACATTTATATTGTTTTATCAATATTTGGAATACTTATAGAAAATGTGTCCATTGTAGACCGATTCAAGTGAAAACAAAATACTGTAAGTATACTGAAATCTTTAGGGTAGTTAGGAGAGTTTATCAACAATTCTCTTTAAACATAAAAATCTTATGTAATTGAGAATTGCAAAATAAATACTCACAGCAGGATCATGCCCGCGAATTTTATCTGTAGACAATTGAGAACATTTAAAACTTTCCTTTTCTATCATCTAGTCAATTATCCATCACATGTACATTATTGATTTAATTATCATAGAGGGCGGTTTAAATGTCTTTCAACATTTGTATTTGCTTACAATAATGACTATTTTCTTACGATAAACATACAAGCACCTGCAACCGAATGGTAGCAAATGAAGACTATACTTTAAAACAGATTTGTTGATACGTTCATACGATGATATTGCCACATTTTTACATCAGATAATTACATCTCAAATCTAAAAGTAATTCACTTATGGGTCGTAAATTTGGCACAGAAATCAGGTTAAATATTCAGCCCGACATGCGATATTTTTGTGTTGAAGTGATAAGTACTGCCTGCCACTTAACATTAAGCACTCCATGCAAATATTGAAGTGTTATGTTAGAAGAAGAAAATGTTGTGTTTCAAGCAACATTTCTAGAGGTTCATGTTAATTTTAATAAATTTTTTAGTAAATTTTAATATGTAAAATGTTGTCAAGTGAACAATTAAAATGATTTGATCCAGACTAAGCAATATTTTAAGACATTACTGATTGTGTGTTGCAAAAATAATAAAAATAAAATAATGCAAGAATAACCATTACTCATAGTGGACTATATTATGGTGATATAATAATGAAATTTTATCACATTTTTGAGTAAAATGCCGATCAGATTGCGAGGATTTTTTATACGTTCCTTAGATTATTAAAACACGTCCTTTAGATTTAATTCTAGAAATGGTGTTGGCTAGTATAAAGGCTTGTCACTTAATTATATACAGACCGACATACTCCTGACGTTTCACAACAAGCACACAAATCTTCGACATGATACATATGATAACGAGTGTGATGGAATTGAAACAGTCGAACAACAAAAGGGGGTTTCAATCAAAGTCATTGAACAATTATTCTAAGAACATACCCAGCAAACACCCGACGTTGACCCAACGTTGGATCAACGTTGAATTTTGGTCGCGACGTCGGTGACCTTCATACAACGTCAAATCGACGTTGAATCCCCGACGTCTAACAGACGTTGCATTTTGACGTCGACTGGACGTCGGGTTTTGGTCGGTAATCTGACAATAGGTAAATTTAATTTATGAAACCAATATATATATAAATGAAAGCATAAACAGCGAGAATTTTAAGTTTAAGTTTAGAAAGGGAACATTATATATTTATTTTCTCCATCAAAACAACAGTATCACGTGGGTGGCTAACGTACGATATGCGATAGGTGGCGCTCTGTAAACGGATAGTCGCAGATCAGTATGAAATATATTTGCTCTATTTTCGTTTAAATAATATCTTATCTCCTCGAATTAGTCTAAGAAGTGTTTATATAATTTACAATGAAGTTGTTATCATTTTTGACGGCTTCATTTTATAGTGGTAAATTATTTAGTAAATTCGAATTTGCGACTTATCGGATTTGAAATTCAATTGTATTGGCGGATAAAAAACGACGGGTTGACAGACAAAGTTGTGTATTCCAAACAAAAGAAAAAGGTAGGCAAACATTATATATTGTTTTTCAATGCTTATTTACCGCATGTTTGCATGGATTCGATGGTTATTTAATCATTGAAATGTTTGACTGGTAAAACTTAATGTCACGTGATTTCGCGAGATAAATATTTTTGTTTCCACGTAAGAACACTTTATCATTTGTTATAGAACAGTCTGTATAATCGGATCATTTTTCCCACACTATATCGCCATGCCAAATAAATGCACAATCAATGGTAGGAAATATCCTAGCAATTGAAATCAATAAAAAGTTAAATGCAGTACGTAAGACTCTTATTATTCAAATGCTGGTAAATAAAATTTCCTCTTATTTCTTATCAACATGAATTTCACTTATATGAGGGGCCAGTCATTTACACATGTATCAGATGCAGTTTGATTTTGATATCTGTGTAGTTGTTAAACTACTCGTTGTTAATTGTAGTACTTTACACATACTGCAAGCATACCATGTGTTTCTTATATTATGATAATGATTCATGGCATTTGATACATGTAAATGATACGACTTTTGTAAGATATATCTGAAAGCACATTGTATTTGACTAGCTATCTTTTTATTAATGTAATCAAACAACATATTATCAATCAGAAAACACATTATCATAGTTATAAATCAATAAAAGTAATAGTTTGTTAATTAGCCTGCTTATCAACAAGTTGTATGCTCGTATCATAAAACGTTTTTACACTAAGCCAGTCTGTCCTATTGACACTTAGCAGACCAGATCATGCTGGGCAGAGATGATATCTATAAAAATGACAGTAACATGTGAATTTCTTTGATGTATGAGCATTTGTACAAAGTACTTTGAATATAAAAAAATAACAATATTAATTTTGCGGGAGTAGAATTAATTTGGTATTTGTTATATCAGTTTTTCATGCGCTTATGAGTTAACTAAGATTAATAGTAATTTGATTTTGCCTATTGTATTAGACAAACATCCTTTCAACACATGGTTAAATTCTAAAACGTTTATATTTCGTCTTTCAGATTGTGAAAAGTATGATAATTCAACATGTGTCAAAAGTTCATGAGGAAGATGAAAATATTTAGAGGAAAAGAAAAATGGAAACCTGCCAAGATTTTGTGACAGGTATATTTCAAAATATTATAGAAAATACAGTGATCTTATTACCCTTGATTTTATAATGAAATTCTTCACGAAGCCATTTTTATCAAAATTAATAGATATATACAGTAGGTACACGAAACTACATGGTTTAAACTAAATTAAAAATAATAAGTGCATGTATCTTTTTAAGTAGTTGGAGAGTTTTGTTAGAATTTCGTTTAATTATAATATGTAAAAGTGATTTATTTCTTGCACTTGTAACTGATTATTTTTTTTTTTTTAATTTCAGTAAGTGTGATGAGATCTCAGGTTGGAGACGGTAATGATACGCTTAAAGTATGCCCCAGATCGACATAGTGGAGGAGGACGAAAGAAGCTAGAATACTAATGAAGATACATGAACATTGCTATTTATAGTTATAACAAAATATTAAGAATATTGTTCCATTTAACATTCAGATCTAGATTCAGTTATAAAATACAAAGACAAATATACAATCAGTGAGTTGGATAGATGATTGAAAAATCCCAAACTCAGAGTGATCAGTTCAGTGGTGATATAAGAAAAAACACATGCATGGATGTTTGCTATATAAAATGTCAGTGTTAATATTCAAGAAGGATTTTGTTTAACATGCTTAATTAATACATGAAGCTTTATTAAAGTACATACCGTCAAGTTAAATAGTTTCAAAAAATATTATGTAAATCTTGCATTTGTTATATAGTACCACATTTCTTGTTTTGTACTTGTGATTCCGAGTATAAAATAAATTGCTAAAATCATAAGAATGCTTATTTTCAACCCTATTAAAGAGCTTTAAAATGAAAAAAAGATCATATTCCAAAAGTTTTGAATGAGGTTAAATCATGGTTAGAAAATTTGGTCAGATAAGGTTGGCATATGGTCAGATAATGGTCAGAAAAGGTTGGATTATGGTCAGAAAAAGGTTTGATTATGTCCAAATAATGGTCAGAAAAGGTTGGATTATGGTCAGATAATGGTCAGAAACGGTTGGATTATGGTCAGAAAAGGTTGGATAAAGGTCATTTTATGACGTTGTATAGACGTCGGTTTCTGACGTCTAAAAAACTTTCAAATCCAACCTTCTGCCAACGTTTACCCAACGTCAGGGTCTAACGTCAGTACAACGTTGGTACAACGTCTTTTGTTTGCTGGGTAAAACCATTGCAAACATTTTGTTCATTACATGACGTTTTACAAATTTTAACGTACATTATGGCATTCGAAACATCGGCTTCAACAAATACCGCCGATTAATAATATTTTAAAGTTATACCTTGATTAAGTCTTAAACAGTATTGAGATTAAACAATTAAAGTCTGTGGGATTACTATTACATATTTTTGTTTCTGGACTGAGTAAATGTTTCCGTGTAAGACAGGTTTTTGGCAAGTTTGACGAATGAGGCTGACGGGTTGTAATGCGAATATAATATGTTTTATCTGTGTAATTTTGCATCTTTATGTCAATTATCTGCAGTGTTATTTACCTACACCATTCAAATACACATAACTTACACCATTCAAATATGCATAACGCAACAAAATGATCACTTCTAAGTTTGTAGAAGTGAACTATTCTTTGAAATAGATATTCCTGTCTGCAATTAGCAGAATCTTATGTAATTAATGCTTTTGCATAGCTTCCAAAATATCTTGAGTAAACGTATATGCTAAAATACTGCAGATCTTAATTCTGCATGATAGAATATCTTTAAAGATCCTGTAACTCAATTTTTATGATTTTATATCATAAATTGAATGCTCAAATGAAGACTTATCAATATTGTAAGTTCCAAAAAGCATTATTTGTGAATATATTACCTAATTTACATTATCATGTTAATAAAGGGAGGTAATTATAAATTCATTTTCTATGAAGTCTCAGTCAGTTTTTTCAATAAAAGAAATGAATGCATATATTTCAATGATTACATTTAATTTGGACACATATTTGCAGTACATATTTTACATATCCTTCGATGTTTGAAAATTGTTTTAGAAGCATAATTATATACTTATATAAAATTTCTCTTAGCGTGGTAACAACTGTAATTACAACAGGATCTTTAAAGTGTAATTTATTTATCAACTAACCTTTTGACTTTGAGAGAAACAATAATACAATTATAGATATGGAAAACATGGATAAAAAATACCTTTAATTTAAAATAAATCTGATGCTGACATTTGTACAAATAAAATTCTAATCTTCAAATAGCATATATTTTCGCATGCAAATAATAAATACTTTTGATAATTGCAATCCATATATGTTTTCCGTAAAAATAAATTTGATAAAAACTTACAAAAAATAACAATACAAAAAAGTTTAATATTCAGGAATGTTCCACACAATTCTTCTCACAGGGAGATTTGCATTCTTGGGCGTGGTGGTTCCGTTACGTTTTCCTTGCTAATTGTGAAGCGTTACATATGGGTTAAAATGGATTAAAAGAAGCCCTAAAACTTCATAACAGGGAGATATTTGATAGATACAGTAAACATGCAGTTAATTCAACAATGAAAATAAATATTCTTTCTAAGTTTATGTCTGATAAAGACACTGCAAGATTACGATGTCGTACTTTGTATCGTCATCCATGAAGTTTGTTTAGTTAAATCATATTAATTTCAAGAAAATTACATATAAACAGGTACAATGATATCACAAATCAAAACATACTTATTATAAACTCGATAAAGAGTTTTGATATATGCATAACGAAACAAAATGTTCAATTATCTGCTTAAGAAGAAATTTAATGACCTTTGTAACAGCGATGTTTTCTGTAGCAAGCATATGCTAATGTCATTAATGTTTAATATACAATTTGCCGCTGTATCAGTAAAACAACTCCTTTGGTTACGAAATATGTTGATGATATATTCCTGTGATATAAAACAGTGTGAAACATCATTTCTATACTGCACAACATTCATCCACTGTCAGTATTTAAGTAACCGTTGCAATTTGAAGGGAATAATAAAGCAATGATTATCATAATTAGACTCGCAACTAAGAAATCAACTAATGATATTTGTCCAAAAACAAATGAATCTTCAAGTGATACAATTATATTTTTCCTGTTAAAAAATCTACATTCCCATCTAAATTTATATTAATTTCTAATTATAAAATATTCCAAAACCAATCACCATTAAACGTATTTGGTGAATTAAGTGTGAAGATTTGTTCGAAGTAATTGATGCGTTGTTATGTCTATGCGAGCACGAAATGCAGTTTCAATCGCACCTATGAAACTGATTCTGTCAACAGTAAGTCTGTTTGTAACAAAAAGGTATGTACCAGTGCATTGGTATTTGCTAGCTAGTAGAAATGCAACTTCTTCAATACAATCTCTACCGCTTCTACCACGGAGTAGATTTACTGATTTCTAACCAATTGATTTACGGATATCTCTAAAAAGAATAACATTCACCTTGAAAGAAATAACTATAGCATCCACGATACAAATTCAAATTCTACCGTTCCCTTGACAAGTCGTCAGAGTGTTTTGTATAATGTATAAAGAGTGTTACCTTTCCCATAACATAGTGTCTCAAAATATGGCAGTGTTATGTTTTATCAAAATGTATTGCGCTGGTGTTATCATTGTATTGCATAGTGAATCATATTCGTATAAAAATTAATAGGAGTAAACCTGTATCTGCACTTAAATGACATATTTGCTTTTATTTAATGATAGCATGAGTATTTAATTAAATATTTCGCAATAATTTTGCAATATAATAATGATGTAAATAACCTTAAGCTGTATAGTGGCTGCTACATATCAACTACAATGAGATAACCTTATATAAATGGATCTATCACATCGCAAATGACACACCATTTATTATATTATGTAATTGATATTCTACAGATACAAACAGCGGCAATGATAATGGCTTGATGAAAAACAAACTATTCCGGAAGCTAAAACTGTACATAGCTTGTACGATTATTATTTGGCTTAATGCTGCAATCTCTTTTCAGATTCCTAATCTTTAAAACGAAACTAAAATTGGCTGTAATTCTTCCGGGAAAGCCATAAAACATATAGTAACTGTATTTTCGCGTTTTAAACAAAATTGATATTTATTGAAACTGAAAACCGCTCTCTAATTCTTTCATCCAAAACAATTCCCATAATGACGTACATACTCGCTGAAAGTATTCACCAGTGATGCTAATACTTGGTCAAAATATGTAATCATATGAAATACATTAGCAAAGATAAATACATAAAGCTATAGTTTTTTACATTATGACCAATACAGAAAGACAACGATGCCAATATCGTAGTTACATCATATTTTGTCAAATAATTCAACCCCTTACTTAATCGCATGAGTACCTATATTTTATATAATACATGTCTATAACCAAAGCAATACTCGGCTATAACCTTAGTATACCAGAAATTAGGGCATAGGATGACTTTTGTAATGAAATATGAATTTGTCAAAGGTTAGTTTAACAGAGAGCATGGGCTGTTTATTTATCTGGTAATTTAGGCACTTCATTATAATGTTATAAAATATATCAGAAATGGTTAAGCTGACAAGAAATAATTGCCTCATAATAGCTAAATGATCTAATTTAGCCGATCACCGCCTATACAGATAACTCAAAATTGCAATGTATGTCATGGAAGGGGAGCACAACTGTTAGACAAAAATCTCATGTCGACTTTTATATCATCAGTTAAGCTATAAGTGTAACACGGTCTCGATCAATATTTAACCGAATGCACAGCTAATGTAACACTTAGCAATCATCTATATTGTCATTAAAATACTTCAAATACTTCAAATACAATTAGATTATTATCAAATGTAATACAATGTAGTCCTTATTTATTCTTTATTAACGTAGTCATATATTGCATAAAAAATAAGTATTTGATTAAAATTTATTTACTGCTTGGTGCCTCATGCTAACCTGAGTTTTAGCATTATGTTAAACAAACAGATATTGACAGTTTTGAGACAATGTAAAATAATACTATTCCTTAGAAATAATAAGGAAAATTCATATACAATCGTTTCTATTAAAAATGAAATTCAAAACGTCTGCAGATGAAGCAAAAAATAGCTAAATGTTTTAAACATACTAGATTGACAATAAAGGAACCTCTGCCAACCATAGAATAAGTTGATATGTCATGAAATCTATAGAGACTTGACTCATATAGTTGTCATTTGAACCAGCAGTACCCTTTATTAACAAATCAAACACAAAGACAATTCTTTAGTATATGTGAAGGATAATGATTTCTTTACTTCTTTTGATTTTCAGTCCGATTGTATAGATTCTGCAATAGCTCTCATATATTTATTATCCATCTTGTCGGTTGCATTTAATTATGAAACATAATATATGAGCTACGTAATAAAAAGGTTTCAGTTGTGTAAAACTATCTTGATATATTTTTTATATCTTTACAATCAAAATATAAAGCTCTAGGTTTTTAACATGATAGTTTTATTACAAAGTTATTGCGCATCCGGTGTTAGATATATTGCAATTTGTTGTAAGGATAACGCATTTTAAATCTGATGCGATGCTCATATCTGTTAATAAAAGCACATATTATTCTAACTTTCTTGAATTTTGTTAAAGTTATATAACAACATTTACGGAAGATTTTAGGGCGATAAAGTCATAACCAGCTATTTTCTTTCAAATTTCCTTTTTGGTTTCAAAATTTGGATTTCATTTGATTTAATATATGGCATTGGATTTGTTAACCAGTTCATCTGAAAGACAAAAAATATAAACTTAATCAAATCTTAAGCAATACTTATTTATTTATTGTGAACTTTTTATCGAGTCTATTAACGGCAAAACAACATTGTTTTGTTATGAAGAAGAAGAAGAAGAACGTTTATTTCACTTAAACTACAAGTTTCTCGTGATTAAAATATATACAAGCATACATATATAATGACATGAAAAATACAATGACATGAAAGTAAACATAATAATTATATTGGATGGACAAAACAAAATAGAGATGACACAAATATTAAAGCACAATGGCTATTACATACACAGTAGTATACACAATAAAACTTTTCATTAGTTTGGATCTGTTAGGTATACATAAAAGTAGGTTGAAATACATATCTAAGCATTAATAATCTGATATCGTAATTTGAAAGCTTCATTAATATATTGACAAAGCATAATTGTTTCTTTATTTTTATCACTTTTTAATAATTGAGTAAACTTAAACATACTTGGTCTATTTCTATAATAATTCTTAATATATATATTTCTTAATTTTTCATATGCAGGACACTTAAACACAAAATGGAACTCGTCCTCAATTTCATTTGTATTGCAAATTAAACAATATCTTAAATTACGCTCTACTCTTTCACGTGAATATCTACCTGTCTGTATTCTAAGATTATGAGCTGAAATACGCAGTTTTGTCAAAGCTATTCTTAGTCTTCTTGATACAATATTTTCTAAAAAAGGTGACATTTCAAAACTGTCCTTTACTGATTTATATAAAAATAATACATCATTACAATTAATACTAGCTCTCCATTCTTGTAAATATTCATCTATTAATCTCTGTTTAAAAACGACAATAAAACAATTTTGATTAACGCTTAAAGGGTTTAACCATACATAAAAAACCGTATTTTTTTAAAAGACTTCGTACAAACCAGTTTGTATACCCTATATTTATATCAGACATACATGAATTAACAATTGTAGTTATAATAATATTACTTGAACTTATTATCTTAAACCAAAATTTTACAATTGTACAAGTAAAATATAAATCAGTTTAAATAAGTACCAACATCTACCGTTTTGAAATAATGTTTCGGAATAATTTGAATAAAAACTTTGTATCGAGGTAAATCACGAAACTACATTTAGTCATTAAAAACTTTTGATCGAGTTTATAAAAGATAAGTTTTCATAAGGGATGAAGCATTTATGGTAAACAGGTATAAAAGGTACTACATTCTGATGATAAAAAGAATGGTAATTGTGAAGTTTATTAAATTTATAGCAGAATTTGTTGATAGATTATGGCGTGCGCATGGAGGCTACAACATTAATTTTCTTAGTTACAACGTCTGAAGAACGCCTGAACGTACAAATTAAAGGAAGCCTTGTATTTTTTATGTCGGGTATGTACGTGCCATTACTAAGTTTAAGTTAAATTTCAATAGTTTTTGTCCAGGCACCCGTTTCTCCATCTCCATCGTTCAAAGGCACTGCCTACTATATCTTATACCATCTAAAATAACTTTGGCCATTCTTGTAATGTTAATAAGTCGAAATTTCGAGTTACTAAGTCGAAATTTCGAGATAAGTAACTCGAAATTTCGAGTGAGTAAGTCGAAATTTCGAGTTAGTAACTCGAAATTTCGAGATAAGTAACTCGAAATTTCGAGTTAATAAAAAAATACACCTGGCACTAATGCTCTTTCGTAGTCAATGTGCAACAACTACACACGAAAGAAAGTATCTTGAATTCAATCCTTGCTTTCACCGGCAACCAATGAAAGTCGTGCAATGTAAGTCAAAATTTCGAGTTACTAAGTCGAAATTTCGAGTTACTAAGTCGAAATTTCGAGTTAGTATGTCGAAATTTCGAGTTACTAAGTCGAAATTTCGAGTTAGTATGTCGAAATTTCGAGTTACTAAGTCGAAATTTCGAGTTAGTAAGTCGAAATTTCGAGTTAGTAACTCGAAATTTCGAGATAAGTAACTCGAAATTTCGAGTTAGTAAGTCGAAATTTCGAGTTAGTAACTCGAAATTTCGAGTTTATAAAAAACATACACCTGGCACTAATGCTCTTCCGTAGTTTTTTGACATAACGGGACTGGAAATAATTTTTCAAATTGATGTTAATTTGACTTAGGTCTAGACCAATAACTGTGCAAGATTTCGGATCATTTTCTCTCAATAACTTTTCTAATTGTGAATCATCTTTGCATATCTTTCTGTTCAAGTTTTCCATGTGATTTATGTAAAAAATCAACTTTTATGTTTTTAATCTTATGGATTTTAGTGGAGTTCCGAAACATTTCATAACATATGCTTACGTTCACTACAGAATTAAATTGTTCTGTTCCTTTCTTCTTCAGTAGACTATGCTCATTTATTTCATTGTGCACATTTTTATGGTCTATATTGTGTATATCTGAATGGTTTTAATAAATTAATACAGATTTATGACAAAAAGGGGCAAATAAAAAGAAAAAGAAAGAGAGAAAAACAAAGATAAAACATGCCATACGGCCGCATAACAATCATTCAACTTCATTTATTATACAAACCCTCTACCTGTCGAAAGCAGAAATATACGTTTTATTTACAGGCATGGCTAGCAGAAAATATTTATTGAATTTCTGAAGTTTTAGACGCATCAAAGTATTTCGTATCTACAGTAAACATCTAGCTGTGACATTTCTTAAGTCGGTTAATCTTTTAAAATTTAAAACCAATCTTTTCCGTCATCTTATTTGATTGGATTGGACTGTATAATACCAGCGTATATTTTTTATATTTTGACAAGGTTTCATTGTTTTCCTTTTCAAAATAATATTATATATAACATATATTCTTCTGATTTGGACTCTGTTACTCCGTCAAACCTCGTTATGATTTATGTCAGACCCGAAGTTTTACTAGCATAACAAAAAAGACATTGCAATTTCAATTAATTTCTATGTTAAGCAACTATACCTCATATTTGGTGACATTGATATTAGATTAAGTGGTTTAATGAAAACGTATTTAGTTATACCATTTGACAAACCAATTTTGTGGTAAACAATGTCATAGAAACTACTTTGGCATTGCAAAGTTCATTTAATTAGATATACGCATAATATCTTCAATGTAAGTTATCTGTTCCCAAGCTAATTTAAGACAAAATGTTTGCAATGTTTTATACTTGTCTATCCATGTTAGCGGGTGTGGCAAATGTTACACCTTTCATTTTCTCTCATGAACAGACACTGTAATGATCTTAAAATCTATTTTAATACTTTTTTGTCGTCATTTTTGTTGTCACAGAAAAAAGCACACATTAAGGACATTGTTATTTTATCAAATATATAAACATAAAAATAGGGAAATATATCATTTACAAATTCATTGAATATAACATTTATGGAACATTAATTTTATGCATAAATGTTGAAAACGATGCTATTTATTTTGAATATAATTGCAAAAGGTTTAAGTTTAAAACAGAGAATAATATTCTTACAAGTATAAGATAGGCCTCCGCGTAGGTAAAGCACTTTGTTTTATATGCATGCTTGGCAATATTCTTGGTAATTGAATAAAAAATATAGATTAATCGTTGATTTTGTAAATATGCTTTAAATCTGGCAAATTGCAAATTACATCGTTAAATTGCGATTTAAGACACTATCAAAAAGTGTTCATGTCGATCAGGGTATTAATTTTAAATTATAAAATTTCATTGTTTTACCACACACATTATTTTGCTTGAAGAAAACGAAAACGCCAATCTAGGAGATCAGTCTCTCGTGGTAGGTATCAGAATGATGACGGAATACTGTCAAAATATTATCCAGTAGATTATATGCAGACGTATTGTATCTAATATACATTAAATTATTCATCGGTTATACATTATGGCCCAAACTTGACGACAATAAATTAGAATCGGTCGTGCTGGCTTGAAAGTCAATATCAATATTAGTTTTTGATGTTTTTTAACACAACTGGCATTTCAGAAAGTTTTGAATCAGATAAAACCTTATCATATTATATCTAACGTAATATTCGTTCATCGGTGAATATTTTGTAAGTGTAATTTTCACAGCAACTGTTACACTTTCACGTCGATTTTTAAAAACATTCTGTTCAAAATTAATATAAATTAGTTTCAATGAAATATTTAAAAGCGAATACTTTATTGTCAGTGCGCATTTCTACCAAATATACCGTGTTTTTTTTTCAATGGTAAATGTTTACATGTAAATGATAAATTCGGTTTGATATAACAACTTTATGCAATTTAGAAACTGGGAGATCTTTTGTTAAAACTTCGGGTAAAAATAAATGTGACTTATAAAACGAGTACATGCATCCATTTAGCTTACGGAACGGCTGTGGACTCAGGTGCCCGTTCGTTCCTACAATAATGCAAAGAAGGGCGCCAGAGGTCTCCCTCCACAACTAAAGCGGGAAAGTCGGCATATGACCTATACTGTTTTGGTGCGGCGTAAAGTCAACAAATAAAATGAGTAACAAAGTTACAATTAATTCTCAAAGGCCACCTGTCTTTGTTGTATTTTACGTTATGCCGGTTACAGTTTGGCAGAAATTTATTGTCTGATTACTACCTCGTGCTATTCTGGCTTTTAGCATTAAGATAAAACAAACAAACAAATGTTTACAATCTTGAGATTATCTCACAAGTGTGTATGTTCTAAATAAACTTATTCAATGACTGTATTTCTCACAAATGCTTGGGGAATTTTACAAACATTCGATTCAATTAAGAAGAAAATTCACTTCTTGTTCAATTAATAGCACTATCTTCAAACTTATAACACAGATCAAATTAAAGACATATTTTTAAAATAACTGACTATTTTACACATAACGTCGTCATAGAGAGCGTTTACATTTCTTGTTCCGTTCCTAACAAACGTTTATCGACTTAAAGCTATCATTTAGTGTATTAAATGAATTTTGAAATGTACGCGAAAATGACGAGCGCATATAACATTATGGACAGGCCAAATTCCAGTAGTTTACCAAGATTCATGTCGCGTTTACCACTAAAGCTAAAACTTAATTGTAGCGACTCCCATCAAAAGACTTCCCGTTTTTGGTTCAAGCAGACCGACCGCACTTGAATACATAAACCTATTGAAATGACGCTTTGTTGATAAGGAACTTGCAAATAAATACACTGATAGTGATAAAGCAGTAATCAAGCTTAACTTTCCGATAAAATGTGAATAATATCTATTGATACGATTCCTTTGTGATTCCTTTGGCAATAGACGTTATATTTAGTCACTGCAATTGATTTAAACTTTCTGATGCAATAGATTGTTAAAATAAGATATTATCTGTTCAAAATTACAAAACAAATTCCAAATAAAAACACAATAGTCCACATTTAGTGAATCTTGTTTGTTATCAAATAATGAAATTCCAATATGTAAAACTTCAATTTCCTGTCTTATTATATCTAATTGGTTAACGTTATGGTAGAATCTGAAGAATGCGTGCCATAAACTTGAACATTGTTGTGAAATTGTTCCATCCTTCCTATCAAATTAACACATATATCTAAGAAATGGATTTCCGGACCTTGATCTCAAGAACAAAATTAAAGTTTATGATTCAAAATACAAGTGAATAAGTGAAAATTATACAATAGAATTGTGGGAAGATAATGAGGTTGAGTAAAATAGATGTCTGCCAGGGAACCCTTAGCAGATAATATTTCATAATTTAGTTTGTCTTCGACGTAACAATTGTGCCGCAATCCTATTAAGAAATGCAACTTAACAGACTGGGGGTAATCATTTGTTATAAGTGAGACGTCAAAAACACATGTTTCAAAAAGATAAATGTACCAGTTCTTGGAAATATAGAGAGCATAACGTTACAGCACTTCAAATTGTTAATAGCTGACATACCGCTACAATGCACTTAGAGTGTTCAGCGTTCAGTTAAAATTTTGCAAAATCATTGCTCTTCATTGACAGTGTTTTCTACATAGCATAATAGCACAATCTAAGGTAATGTTAAGATAAAACCTTATGAACTATTATAAAAGTATAGCTTAAGCTAAGGAAGTTTACAAATCGTTTCCTGAGCAAAGTCTTCGATACCAACACTAGGAAAACAGTCGCATACAAATTGCATCCTGATCATAATCTAACATGTGTAAGATATTGTCCTTTTATTGAAATGTTCTATTAAGCATAATACCAAAATTAAAATGTGTACCCAATCTTAAACCACTGTCTGAGCACAGCCTAAGCTCAAATAGCTTTTAAATCATTACATGGACATAGTCTAAGCTCATTTGGCAAACAAGTCAATGCGTAAGCACAGTGTTAACTCAGATATTTTACAAACCGCAGTCCGAGCACACTCTGAACATAATTAGTCTAAAGTCGTATGTGTAACAAATTCCTTACTGCCGTCTAAAGATGTCAATGATTAGGTAGTTGAGATTTGCTGCTAGTCCAACAGTAATCAAAGCGCTGAAAGCACTGCTGGGGGCGCATTATGTTGATTGTATAGTGGTCTATTGTTACAAGCAGATGCCATTCCTACTTTCAAAGCAGATGTCACATTTTTACTCGATTATTCGATAAGAATAAGTAGAATTATCCTAGTCATCTGAACATTGGCGTCTATCACCTCAATTTTCCCGAAGTCCATTGACATATGGCATTGAAACTTTGCACACTTGATCCCGATCAGGCACCCATTTGTTAAAGATTGCCTATGGCTTCAAGATATTTTCGTATTCCATAGACATCTGGCTTTGAAATAAATTGAAATTTTATACATTTCTTTGCGAGCATACTAGCTAGGACTCTCTCCAATGCTTATATCTGTAGAATATTGGGTTTAAAGAAATTTTTGGTCCTTTTGTGAACTTAAAATATTTTAAATAACCAAGGTTCTTCTATTGTCAAGCACTAAGCATATAGTTGAGTGTGCTGTCCTACCAACAGCTATTGTTTGCATACCTTGTGAAATATAACTCCTTCAAACTTTTGTTCAGTTATTATTATGCAAACACAAGAACTGTCTTAGGACAGTAAGGCTCGACTATTCGAAAAAGTTGTCACAAGGGTGTTTATCGAGTATAAAAATGCTTACCAATGAATACATAAAACTGACCGAAAAGGTACAAAGGCTTGGATTAAGATGTTTTATCAACTAAATCACTGCTTTATTATCATGAATGCATAAAATTGTCCCAAAAAAGGCACAAACCCTTCAGTAGCTATGGAGATAACATGCTTACAAGCAAAACTTTACCATTAAATTCTAAGTTGAAAAAGGGGAGAAAAATCAGCCTAAATGCTCGATAAAATTATGGATCTTGGTCAGTAACCTACATGTACAATTATGACCTTAAATGCATGTGAAGTTTTAATATTGTAGGCAGAGTTATCCAACTTGTCAATCTGATGTACATTGTTACGATAAATAACTATTGTAAGTTTCAATTGAATATCTCAAGCAATAATTGAGATATTTGACTTTAAAATAAACTTAAACCAACGCAGATGCGGACGCTGGGTTACTACAATAGCTTTCATATTTTTCAAATAGTCGAGCTAAAAACTACCAAGTCATGGTTGACACCATATAGTTATTCCATATATAAATATATATGTATATATCATGGAAAACATTTCAAGATGTTACAATGGATTGTAGTGTATAACAAGAAAATCAGTGTACTTTAACTTTAATCCAATAATCATACAAACATCTGTAAATAACTGGAACAAAATATTTCTTAAATAAAACCATACAAAACAAGAGGGCCATGATAGCCCTAGATCGCTCACCTGACTTATCAAACTCATCCAAACAATTACCTAGACAAGCATTCTGACCAAGTCTCATGACAGGTGAGTCAAAAATGTGACCACTACAGTGTTAACAAGGATTATCCATATTTGAGCAGTGCGACCTAGTTTTTTACCCAGGTGACACATATTCAAACTTGACCTAGAAATCATCAAAACAAACTGTCAGACCAATTTCCAGGATACTTGGATAAAAACAGAAGCAACTAGAGTGTTAACAAGATTTTTCTATTTTTAGCTCCGGTGACCTAGTTTCACATGCGATTTCGAACTCATCCAAGCAATTACCTAGACAAGCATCCTGACCAAGTTTGATGATAATTGAGTCGAAAATGTGACCACTAGAATGTTAACAAGGCTTTTCCATATTTGGGCGGTGTGACCTAGTTTTTCATCCAAGATGACCCATGTTGAATCTTGACTTAGAAATCATCAAAACAAACTTTTAGACCAATTAACAGAATATTTGGATCACAACAGTAGCCACTAGAGTGTTAACAAGATTTTTCTATTTTTATCTCCTGTGACCTAGTTTTTCATCCGAGATGTCCCATGTTCGATTTATTCCCAGCAATGACCTAAGCAAGTTTCCTGACCAAGTTTGCTAACAATTGAGTCAAAATTGTGACCACTAGAGTGTTAACAAGGTTTTTCTATTTTTAGCTCCTGTGACCTAGTTTTTCATCCGAGATGACCCATGTCCGAACTCATCCGAGCTATCACCTAGACAAGCATCTTAATCAAGTTTGATGATGATTGATGCAAAAATGTGACAACTAGAGTGTTAACAAGGTTTTTCTATTTCTACCCCAGGTGACCTACTTTTTCATCCGAGATGACCCATGTTCAAACTCATCCGAGCTATCAACTAGACAGACATCTTGACAAAAGTTTGATGATGACTGATGCAAAAATGTGACTGCTAGAGTGTTAACAAGGTTTTTCTATTTTTAGCTCCGGTGACCTTCTTTTTCATCCGAGATGACCCATGTTTGTACTCATCCGAGCTATCACATAGACAAGCATCTTGACCAAGTTTGATGATGATTGATGCAAAAATGTGACCGCTAGAGTGTTAACAATGTTTTTCTATTTTTAGCTCCGGTGTCCTACTTTTTCATCTGAGATGACCCATGTTCGAACTCATCCAAGATATCAACTAGATAAGCATCCTGACCAAGTTTGATGATGATTGATGCAAAAATGTGACTGCTAGAGTGTTAACAAGGTTTTTCTATTTATAGCTCCGGTGACCTAGTTTTACATCCGAAATGACCCATGTTCGAACTCATCCGAGCTATCAACTAGATAAGCATCCTGACAAAGTGTGATGATGATTGGGTCAAAAATGTGACCACTAGAGTGTTCACAAGGTTTTTCTATTTTTAGCTCCTGTGACCTAGTTTTTCATCAGAGATGACCCATGTTCAAACTCATCCAAGCAATTGACTAGACAAGCATTCTGACCAAGTTTGATGATGATTGGTTTAAAAATGTGACCACTAGAGTGTTCACAAGGTGTTTCTATTTGTAGCTCCTGTGACCTACTTTTTCATCAGAGATGACCCATGTTTGAACTCATTCGAGCTATCACCTAGGCAAACATCCTGACCAAGTTTAATGATGATTGGGTCAAAAATGTGACCTCTACAGTGTTCACAAGGTTTTTCTTTTTTTAGCTCTTGTGACCTAGTCTTTCATCCGAGATGACTCATGTTCGAACTCATCCATGCTTTCAACTAGATAAGCATCCTGACCAAGTTTGATGATGATTGAGGCAAAAATGCGACCGCTAGAGTGTTCACAAGCAATTGTGGACGGACGACGGACATTCACCGATCCTAAAAGCTCACCCTGAGCAAGCTCAGGTGAGCTAAAAACCAAAAACTGATGATGACAGAACGGGTATCACTTTATGCCTATAAAAATTTTTTTGCTCAAGTGATTTTTTTTCGAAGAGCTACATATGAAATTGCTGCCAAATATACATAAGTAAAATCTATTTCAAAGCTGCATGCATTCATATAAATATATTTAAAAAAAATCAAACTTGATTAAATAAAAAAAAGTTCAAGGATAGCCCAAACTTGTTAATTATAAAAAATATATATACAGAGTATTATGTTGTAGTAGCTCTCTGAGGCTTTGTATTTTGCTATGAGCAGTGGTGGGAAATTGATATCTTGCGAGACCAAAGGGCGAGCTAGATAACAATTTTCCAACATTGCAAGTAGAAAAATGCATAGCCTCAGAAAGCTACTACAACATAATTTTCCTTTAATAATATACCTTTTCGTTTGAAGTATAAATGATTTTCATTATACTACACTTATATAAGAAATTTCAGAAAAAGAAATGTAGCTGTCAAGAAATAAATTATGACTGACAGATGAATACGTAATTTGTGCAAAACCAGCCACACCTTTTATTATTTTGGTTGCCATTTCCATATACTATGTTATACACAGCTAAGATCAGAACCAACATTAACAAGAACCGGTTGATGCTCCCCGAGAAGGTTCTGGACACTGGAAAGTATAAAAAAAATGAACAAAGGGCAAAAACCCCGAAATTAGGCAAAGCGGAGTTATGTTTTTTTTTGCACTGCACTTCTATTCAATTAGATCTTTCTATCTATAAAGTTGCCTGATGATATCAGAGTTATGTCCAAGGTAAAATTCAAAGTGTAAAAATGAAATTAGGGTAATAACTCCAAAATTAGACCAGGCTTTCTTTAGGTTCTTTAAGCATTGCAGTTCTATCCAATTATATCTAGCTACCTACAAAGTTTCATGTTGATATCTCTAATAGTTTTAAAGTTATGTCTCGGACAAAAGTCAAAAAGTAAAAATAAACAAAGGGCAATTACTTCAAAATAAGGCAAGGCAGAGTAATGATTCTTAAGCACTGCTTAGAGTAATGTCCTGGACAGAGTTTAAAGTGTCAAAATGATCAAAGGGCAATAACTCCAAAAGTAGGCAAGACAGTGTTACAGTTCTTGTGCACTGCAAACTTACTCAACGATATCTATCTACCTACAAAGTTTCATGTTGATATCTCTTTTACATTGAGAGTTATGTCTCGGACAAAGTTCAAAGTGTAAAAATAAACAAAGGGGGATAATTCAAAAATTAGGCAAGGGAGAGTTAAGGTTCTTGTTCACTGCTTACCAACTCAATGAAATCTATCTACCTACAAAGTTTCATGTTGATACCTGTTATAGTTTTAGAGACAAAGTTCAAAGTGTAAAATAAAGAAAGGGGGATAATTCAAAAATTAGGCAAGACAGAGTTACGGTTCTTGTGCACTGCATACCAAGTCAATGAGATCTATCTACCTACAAAGTTTCATGTTGATACCTCTTATAGTTTTAGAGTTATGTCCCGGACAAATTTCAAAGTGTAAAATAAACAAAGGGGGATTATTCAAAAATTAGGCAAGGCAGAGTTACGGTTCTTGTACACTGCACACCAACTCAATGAGATCTATCTACCTACAAAGTTTCATGTTGATACCTCTTATACTTTTAGAGTTATGTCCTGGACAAAGTTCAAAGTGTAAAATAAACAAAGGGGAATAATTCAAAAATTAAGCAAGGCAGAGTTACAGTCTTGTGCACTGCACACTTACTCAATTAGATCTATCTACCTACAAAGTTTCATGTTGATACCTCTTATAGTTTTAGAGTTATGTCCCGGACAAAGTTCAAAGTGTAAAAATAAACAAAGGGGAATAATTCAAAAATTAGGCAAGGCAGAGTTACGGTTCTTGTGCACTGCACACCTACTCAATGAGATCTATCTACCTACAGTCTTTCTGAAAGACCGTCGGAACGTCGGCCCTGACCGGTAAAAATCAGAAGGTCCGATAAAAATATATGTTTTGACGGCCCGACGGTCCGGTAAAAATTAAGGATTTATAAAAACCTTACATTCAACATTTTGCAAAGGCCGATCATTTACCTACATTCAAAACAAATCAAAATGTTGTCATTACACAATATAAGCTCGTGCAATGCTTGTCAACTGTTATGCATTCTCATAATGCAAACTTTAATGTAACAACGTTAGATAAAAATATTCGACAACTAGTACAAGTAAAAGTCAATCAGCGGCCATGTAAATTACATAAGCGGCCCAGATGTAAAAGGTCAACCGCTATTAGTTTGTTTACACAGATGAAAGCGTCAGTGAATTAATTGGAACAATTTACGTCTTTAATCCACAGACTTAGAGAAATGTTAAATTACATGTGTGCTCAACTGGTGTTTAGCTATGAAAGATCGTCCAAGATGTTGACAAAAATTAAACTATACTGTGAAGGTACCAAAATCATTGAACAATTAATCTGTCAACTTCACTAAATTACCGATATATATAATTCTGTTTACATATGCCAGACTTTTGCTGAAATTTACCCTCTCATTTTGCTGTATGAAATTAAAGTTTAAATAGCAAAATCCATTGAATACATGTATAACAATATTTATGTTTACATTTTGATTGTGGTGAAAAAAGATAACTTCACTTCCTTGATAATACAATTTTCTTTTTGTACACAAATTTTTTGACTGCTGACACTCAAATGACTCAAAATGCTATACCAATCAGGTTTTTTTCGGTCCAGTAAAATCATGTTTGGTCCAGTAAAAATTTTCAGTTTACAGGACCTACTGTCCAGTAAAACTCAGAAGTCTTTCGCATAGACTGTACCTACAAAGTTTCATGTTGATACCTCTTGTTGTTTCAAAGTTAAGTCCCGGACAATAAAAGGGGATGGACGGACGGACAAGGCGGCGACTATATGCTCACCCGAAATTTTTCGGGGAGCATAAAAATAGTCCAGGCCTTTCATATATGGTACTGTTTTGTCTCTAACATAATACAGAATTTTCTAACCGTTGAAAACTATTTGCGCTTCAAGATAATCCTGTGTTTTAGGAAGAAAATTTATTGGTATATAATAAATGCTGTCATTGACATTTCTTATGCTTATATTCATTATATGTATTTCTTGCAATCCTATTTATAGCTACAAATTCTATGAATTAAAATAGAAAATGAAGGTAGCATGCAGACGGTGTTGATATTGTGTGATAACAAGAGCTGTCGGTAGGACAGCATGCTCGACTATTCTAAGTGCTTGATAGTAAAAGAGCCTTGATAATGTTAAATTTTTTAAGTTCACAAAGGGCTAATTTTTTTTGATAAATTCATGTTATAGGCCTTAGAGAGAGTCTAATTATACAGTATTGGCTTGACTATTTGGAAGGTAATGTCACAAGGGTGTTTTATTGAGTATAATAATACTAATTACCTATGAATACATAAATTTGACAGAAAAGGTACAAAGGCTTGTTATTAAGATGTTTTATCAAGTAAATCACTGCTTTATTATTATGAATGCATAAAATTGTCCCAAAAAAGGCACAAACCTTCAGTAGTTATTGAGATAACAGCTTACAAGCAAAACTTTACCATGAATTTCTAAGTTGAAAAAGGGAAGAAAAATCAGCCTAAATGCAAGATAGAATTATGGATCTTTGTCAGTGACCTACAATTATGACCCTAAATGCATATATGTGAAGTTTTAAATAAATACCTTCAATAGTTATTGAGATATGTAAAACTTGCATGTAAAAAATAACCAAGAGACTAAGTAGAAAAGGGGATATGAATCAGCCTTAATGCAAGATAGAGTTATGGAACTTGGTCAGTGACATACAATTATGACCCTCCAATTATGACCCTAAGTGCATGTGTAAAGTTTCAAGTAAATATCTTTGAAGACCAGTTTAACCTTTAACCAAAATTTCTAAGTTTCAAAGGGGCAAATAATTCTGCAAATATTGCAGGCAGAGATATGCAATTTTGCAAACTGATGTACATTGTTACTATAAAAAAGTATTTTAAATTTCAATTGAATATCTCAAGCAATAATTGAGATATTTGACTTTACAAAAAAAACTTTAACCAAAATGTCTAAGTTCCAAAGGGGCATAATTTTGTCAATATTGTAGGCACAGTTATCCAACTTGTCAATCTGATGTACCTTGTTACTATAAATAAGTATTGTAAGTTTCAATTGAATATCTCAAGCAATAATTGAGATATTTGACTTTACAAAAAACTTTAACCAAAATTTCTAAGTTAAAAAGGGGCATAATTCTGTCAATATTGTAGACAGAGTTATCCAACTTGTCAATCTGATGTACCTTGTTACTATAAATAAGTATTGTAAGTTTCAATTGAATATCTCAAGCAATAATTGAGATATTTGACTTTACAAAAAACTTTAACCAAAATTTCTAAGTTAAAAAGGGGCATAATTCTGTCAATATTGTAGACAGAGTTATCCAACTTGTCAATCTGATGTACCTTGTTACTATAAATAAGTATTGTAAGTTTCAATTGAATATCTCAAGTAATAATTGAGATATTTGACTTTACAAAAAACTTTAACCAACGCAGATGCCGACGCGGACGCTGACGCCGGGGCGACTACAATAGCTCTCATATTCTTCGAATAGTCGAGCTAAAAATTTAAAGATCATTGGAAATCATCCCAGTAACCGAATACTCTAAATGACCGAGTACTCGAGTATTGATTTTAGTAATTGTTGCCATCCCTAAAAAAATAAAGTACTTGACAAGATCAACTAACATCTAAATAAAAAACTTTGAAAACAGAATTAATTATTTTGAAAAATTCACTCTGAGCTGTATTATTTAAAATGGGTGTTCAAACACATTGAAAACATTGATAATTCATTTCATGTTCTTGGTGATGAAGTGGTGCCTCAATATAGTTATCACTGCAATCTATCTTCCCTCATAACTCCTACTATTACTGTATCTGTCAAACAAGCATCTCTGTTTTCTGAAATAGAGTTTGAAAAAGTTTATTGCTGACCGAGATATTCCATACTTGTATGTTAACTTTTTTCAGCATCTTTCTGTTAGAATTACTCTGATTTATAAAGGTATAAAACCAAAAAATGCGCGACCAATGCCAGAGCTCAACCCCTCTGATCAGATTTCACAAACGAGCATCTGAGTAGAACCACCGCCTTTTTTTAAAGCTAGCTGGATTGCTTTCTCACATTAAAGAATCCATATTAAATATAATAGAACATTGATAATTGCTACACAGTCTCTTTGTAAACATAAAATAAGCATGTTTTGTGTTTACATAAAGTAGCTATGTAATGTTAAAACACCACATGCTATAGTTGGTCACAATATAAATATATAGTGTTGTTAGGAAACTGACAGTTTTTTTAAGAAGGACCAAATTTTTTTTTGTCTCGTAAGAAGGAACATGGCTTCCAATGCATAGTTAATTCATTCAAATTAGACATATTCAAAAAGAATTGCATAGAATTCAATACATTTTCATGATTAAAATATTTTACTGATGAGCATAGTATATCTTTAAAGGTAAGTGGTTTAGGTGCATTACTTTGACTATGGTCACCCCAATTAAATCTATTTATTTGCTTAGTAACACAACTTTTTAAAGTCATATAAATTTGTAAATGTGAGTGATTCTGATAATCTATATACAGCTAAGTCAAGATGAGATGATTAGGTTTTACTGACTGCTTACTACATGAAGTCACTATTTCAATGTCAAATGCCTTGAGGTGAAAGGAATGAAAACTTGAATTTCAAAATACAATTTAAGTGAATTACATGTCACAAATGAGCCATGTCATGACAAAACCAACATAATGGGTTTGCGACCAGCATGGATCCAGACCAGGTTGGTCTGATCAGGATCCATGCTGTTCGCTTACAAACCTTATTACAAGTAGAGAAACTGATAGCGAACAGTATGGATCCTGATCAGACTGGGCGGATGCCCATTATGTTGGTTTCGTCATGACACGGCTAAAATGTTTTTGCTATCGACTTTTGTTCCTAAATTAACAACAGATTGCATAATGAAAAGATATTGAAATAATTAATATACAATTGGCTCTAAGTGCCAAGCTTACAGATTTTAAATAAACCTTGAGCCCTGTGTTGGCCTTTAAACATGTCAAACATTTAGAAAGTATTTATTAAGGAAAAGTGTATACAAATAATCATGTACCTCTTCATTATATGCCCATGACATTGAAAAAACATTGTGTCATCTGTTTACTTCAAGGTTAGTCACATTGACAGTATCACATTTTAGACTTTATCTCTCTTGATTCCATTCATAAAAAGCATTCTCAAAATGGGTCCTCTTAATTTCACATTCATCAATCTGACAAAAACCTCCTGGAAAAGAAGTTAGAAACATATGCCACTAATTATGTCAGTTAATGTCAAATAAATACTTTGAGAAACTATTTGGTCAAAATTGTAAATGTACAAAGATTTTCAAACCAAATATATATATAACAATGAACATTTCCTTTTTAACTTTCTAACATATATAATGTATGGTCTTACTTGAAGAAAATGTTTGCCCATGTGACCGAAAAGGGATTAAGGACCATTACTATTGTTTATCCTTTTGTTTATTAAAGGGCCATGGCCCCATATTCTATTGTTATGGAATGAATTCTATTGTTCTCTTTTGTTATGCTACAGTAAGATGGATATATATATCAAAGTCAGAAAAAAGCTAACATGTTTTTACCTTAATGGCCTGTATAATTATGTTTCACAGCTTCTCAGCAAACAACCAACTGAGCCACAATTGAAATCTAACAAACAAGCCTTTATTCACAAACCTGAAATAAAAAAATTTCCTAATCAATACAATAGTTCTTTTAATTTATTACATACTTCATTGAAACATTAAGAAATATTGATAAAGTAAAATGCTCATTTTCATTTCCTGTATTTTCAATGTAATTATTCATTTTTCATTGCGTATTTTCACAAGTGTCTCCTAAATTTAGCCTATACACAATAGACTGTAAAGAATAATAGGGCAATTTCTTTATAATTTCAAGTATTTATAGTCGAAACAGTCCTTTTTAAAGGCATATATATGGGTAAGTTGAATGTTGCATGTCCAGATATGACTGACTAACAATAATTATTGTAAAAGTGAGTAATAATTGTCGGAATCATAGCTCAATCAGTAGAGAACATAGCTCAAGGTTACCAGATTTCAAAAAAAAAAATTATTAATTTTGTTCTGACATGTCAGGAACAACTTAGACATGTCAGGAACAACTTGAAATTTAAATGAGTTTTTCGTTTGATTGATTTTTGTTACCTATCTTACTTTTTCATTGAAGTATCTTTACCTTCTTAAAAATTATGCCCAAATCTCATTTCTTTCTCTTTTTTTAAACTTCTTTTCATGAATTTAATATAAATATTTTCAACAGATTTTAAAATAATCAAAATACAACACTGTTAAGCATATATAACTGTTGTCAGGATTAAGTTTTGTTTCATCAAAAAAAAACTTGAATAGAAAATAGAACAGTTTCCACCTGTAGTTTGGAACCCACTAACTGAATTCACTTTTATATCAATATTATGCAGTCTTAAACTTATTTCACTAGTAAGTCAAATGATTTATTATCTCAAACAATGTAATTACATGTAGTATAAGTTTTATGGAAATAATGTGGTTAATCACTTGCAGTTAATCAAGGCTCGACAAATCCACTTGTCCGCTCATAAATGATAAATACGAGTAAAAATGACTCTGGACAAGTTAATCTCCCAAAAATGCCCGTCCTGCAGGACATGTGAAATTTCTAGCATAAATTAATCAAATTTCAATTCAATTCTTTTGAAACCATTTTTCAAGTTTTACTAGTAAGACAGAGCACAAAATAATTCCCGTGTGTTTGATGGGCAAAACTGATGTTGATTTGTTGAATGCAACGCTTAATTCTGTCTGATTCTATTTTGTAAAAACTTACTAAAAGCCCGTGCGGCGATTCCAGTATGTTCCACAAAATTTTTTTAAAATGTCACAATGCAATATTTGGCAAATGTTTAGCCAGAAAGAAGTTAGTTAAACAGTGTCTTCAAAAAAGAAAAATTGTCTTCAAAAAAGAAAAATGAGTCAGAACATGTAGGAAATTTATATTTTTTAAGCATTGTTGTTGTTGTTGTTTTTCGTTTTTCAATCCCTGATATATTATTTGTAGTATTTGTAACTATTATCTATTCTATTTGTAATAGAACAGCATTTTTCCCTTATAAAACTATTTACGTTCCCAATAAAAAAAGACAGCAAATTTTCAAATGTTTTTTTTTTAAAGTCCCAAAATTACTGTCAAAATTCCCATCCAAATATTTGTACCTAGTTCATTTTATACTTCCGAACATTATTTTTGTACATGTACTCATTTTTTTCACTCCAATAGGAAATCAATATATTATGCATGGTTTAACTTTAAATGTGTATAAATATTATGCATATAAATTCTCATGTCTCCCTGGATAAAATTCAAAATTAACCATGTGGCATGAATACCTGTCAGTTATGTAGTATCAATTTGAGTCAAAACGCATTTTTCCAAAAAAAAATTGTACTGGTAGCGTATAGATAATAGTTATCCAGAACTAAGCAAATGTCAGGGTTTTTCGATGCTAATCCCCAGTGTAAATATAATTATAACCTTACTCAAATTTCTTAAAATGAAGGGTGAAGTGTCTGCAAAAAAGGGCCTAGGGTGAAGTGTCTGGGGGGGTGAAGTGTCTGTAAGCCGAGGTGATGGACAAGGCAAGACATGTCAATTTTTTGTAGCTTATTATGAAGGAAGTGGCTAGCCGTACGGGCCCGTACGGCTAGCCAAAAGTTCTAGCCGTACGTGAGTCACGTACGACTAGCCAGGACACACTGTATTGGCTAGCCGTACGGCACTTTTCAAAAATATATGGAAGGCGAAAGTGCATATGTTAATTATGACTTTAAGCGAGGATTTTAGTCAAGAATGTTTACTTTTAAAGATTAATCGACGTGTTGGCTACAGTAAAGAATGTACGTACTTTGTCATCACAAGACGTCGAGAAAAAATAGCGTTTGGTTGCAGTTATTGAAAAAGTTTACAAAATTTTGATAATAATCATTTTTTGTTTCATTAAGTTTAATTTTTAAATTGAAAAAAAAACAAAAAAACAAACAAACAAACAAAAAAAACCCACCGAAAATAATTGTTGTCGGGCTCTGATAATTGCGTCAAATACCGACGGTATAGAAGTTTGTTCATCGTCCATCATTAAGGAAAGTCTGCATTATTAAATTATTTTTCCTTTTCACAGTTTTTTTTTTAATATTCTTTTTATTTATTTATTCCCCTCCGATCATTATTTTTTCGATCCATGTGCTTAATTAACAGATTTAACAATTCATCTTTCATACAAATCATAAGCATGAAAATTAAGGACGTTATAACATGCAACTTTGACACTTAATTTTATTAAGATAGATTATACAACGCTTACTCGTATTCATTTTTTTTGCAAAATTGCGGAGCATCTTTATTAAAAAGAACACACTAGGACAAATGCGGAGATTTGATTAAAATCGTCGTTGAAAGACACAAAATAACATAAGCATTTTCGACTTCCATATAATTTTGAAAAGTGCCGTACGGCTAGCCAATACAGTGTGTCAAGGCTAGTCGTACGTGACTCACGTACGGCTAGAACTTTTGGCTAGCCGTACGGGCCCGTACGGCTAGCCACTTCCTATTATGAAGTTGCAGTACAATGAGAGACTGGCACTACTTGTATATTTTTTATTTAAAAAAGCTGTAAGGTAAGCATCAACAATATGTATACGCTAGATGTAAATAACTCACCTCCAAAAAATATATAAAAAAAATGGGTCAAAAATGTCTGGGTAGGAAATGGTTTGAGGGAGGACTTTCAAGGGAAGGAACTGCTAAACTTAAAATTTGATAAGGTCAATTCAGTACAAAAAAGCTTTACCCGATAATGGCCGATTGTGAAGAAAATTTGTAAAAAATAGAGCTTTTAATTGCAACTTAAATATCAACGTTCTGAAATATAAACAATGAACATCAGTCATCTTGAATAACGTTGTATTGAAAGTCATATCCGCGGATATGACTCATATCCGGTATTAAGTCAAACTCTTGTATCTTTTGTAAGCAACCAGAATCGCCAACGATTTCGCCACTGATAAATGGATAAATGCAAAACAAGCAAAGTTATTCAACAGTTAGGTAAATGGGAAATAAGGAAGGTTTTTGTAATATAAAACTTACAACTCGTTTTAACACGTGGAACTTCTATATAAACTTCTCAATCTTTCACGGATGAACTTGTAAACAATGGCGATTGCGGTAAAATGACGTTAGGGCGAAAATAGTTCGTATTCATACGCATGCATTGTTTTTCTTAAATTTACACTTATGAAGCATTAATTAGGCCCTATAAGCTTTAAAGTTAGCTGATCTGAAATCCGTATTCCATTACTTGCTAAATTTTTGAGTTCTATGACACTTAATTAACTTGTGACTACATGTAATTTGTACTATATTTATGCAAGTACTTTGGCTATGATCGACCGCTGGCGTAGTAATATTAAAATCGCGTAAAGCAAAAATATACATACAATTTTAAAAGACGATTGCTAAATTTAGTACAAAATTGACCAGTCAATTTTAAAATAGATAGGGAACTATGATTATGGAGTTACTGCGAAGTTTTGGAACTATTTTGCTTAGCGTAGGTAGCTGACTATTTGTGGTCATATCATAGTAAATCTGAATTTGTCGTTATTCCATTGGGGGCGCATTGCGCATGCGCCCCCAAAAACGGAATTGGTTTATAATACTAGTAGAAGGTCTGTATTATCGTAAATAATTATGTTGATATTATTTATTATCATATGTGACAACAAACCAACAAATGTTGTTGGTAAGCTTGAGAAACATGATATCTATATAAAGCAGATAATAAATTGTTCTAGAACAAACTATTATTATTCCTCATATAAATGTCCATACTAAATCACAACTCTTTCCAAAAAAATTCAAGAAAATTTTAATAAGAATATCCAAATGATACATTTATATTGTTTTATCAATATTTGGAATGTGTCCATTGTAGACCGATTCACTTTAAAGTTTAGTGAGAAAACAAAATACTGTAAGTATACTGAAATCTTTAGGGTAGTTAAGAGAGTTTATCAACAATTCTCTTTAAACATAAAAATCTTATGTAATTGAGAATTGCAAAATGAATACTCACAGCAAGATCATGCCCGCAAATTTTATCTGTAGACATTTGAGAACATTTTAAACTTTCCTTATCATCTATTCAATTATCTATCACATGTACATTATTGATTTAATTATCAAAAAGGGCGGTTTAAATGTCTTTCAACATTTGTATTTGCTTACAATAATGACTATTTTCTTACGATAAAGATACAAGCACCTGCAACAGAATGGTAGCAAATGAAGACTATACTTTAAAACAGATTTGTTGATACGTTCATAGGATGATCCTGCCACATTTTTACATCAGATAATTACATCTCAAATCTAAAAGTAATTCACTTATGGGTCGTAAATTTGGCGCAGAAATCAGGTTAAATATTCAGCCCGACATGCGATATTTTTATGCTCAAGTGAGAAGTACTACCACTTATTATTAAG
The DNA here is from genome assembly GCF_026571515.1 of Ruditapes philippinarum. Taxonomy (NCBI): domain Eukaryota; kingdom Metazoa; phylum Mollusca; class Bivalvia; order Venerida; family Veneridae; genus Ruditapes; species Ruditapes philippinarum. The sequence continues at coordinate 26,650 of NW_026854367.1, read as the reverse complement.
CACTCCATGCAAATATTTAAGTGTTATGTTAGAAGAAGAAAATGTTGTGTTTCAAGCAACACTTATTGAGATTCAAGTTAATTTTGATAATTTTTAATTCATTTTATTTTGTAAAATGTTGTCAAGTGAACAATTAAAATTATTTGATCCAGACTTAGCAATATTTTTAGAGATTGTGTGATATTGTATTACTGATTGTGTGTTGCAAATAAAAATAATAGTAAAAAAAAATGCAAGAATAACCATTACTCATAGTGGACTTATGGTGATATAATAATGAAATTTGATCGCATTTTTGAGTTAAATGCCGATCGGATTGCGAGGATTTTTATACGTTCCTTAGATTATTAAAAACACGTCCTTTAGATTTAATTCTAGAAATGGTGTTGGCTAGTATAAAGGTTTGCCACTTAATTATATACAGACCGACATACTCCTGACGTTTCGCAAGAAGCACACATCTCTTCGACATGATACATATGATAACGAGTGTGACGGAATTAAAACAGTAGAACAACAAAAGGGGGTTTCAATCAAAGTCATTGAACAATTATTCTAAGAACATAAAACCATTGCAGACATTTTGTTCATTACATGACGTTTTACAAATTTTAAAGTACATAATGGCATTCGAAACATCGGCTTTAACAAATACCACCGATTAATAATATTTTAAAGTTATACCTTAACAATTTAAGTCTGTGGGATTACTATTAAATATTTTTGTTTCTGGACTGGGTAAATGTTTCCGTGTAAGACAGGTGTTTGGCAAGTTTGAAGAATGAGGCTGACGGGTTGTAATGCGAATATTATATGTTTTATCTGTGTAATTTTGCATCTTTATGTCAATTATCTGCAGTGTTATTTACCTACACCATTCAAATACACATAACTTACATCATTCAAATATGCATAACGCAACAAAATGATCACTTCTAAGTTTGTAGAAGTGAACTATTCTTTGAAATAGATATTCCAGTCTGCAATTAGCAGAAGCTTATGTAATTAATGCTTTTGCATAGCTTCCAAAATATCTTGAGTAAACGTATATGCTAAAATACTGCAGATCGAAATTATGCATAATAGAATATCTTTAAAGATCCTGTAACTCAATTTTTATGATTTTATATCATAAATTTTATGCTCAAATGAAGACTTATCAATATTGTAAGTTCCAAAAAGCATTATTTTTGAATATATTACCTAATTTATATTATCATGTTAATAAAGGGAGGTAATTATAAATTCATTTTCTATGAAGTCTAAGTCAGTTTTTTTCAATAAAAGAAATGAATGCATATATTTCAATGATTACATTTAATGTGGACACATATTTGCAGTACATATTTTATATATCCTTCGATGTTTGAAAATTGTTTTAGAAGCATAATTATATACTTATATAAAATTTATCTTAAGCGTGGTAACAACTGTAATAACAACATGATCTTTAAAGTGTAATTTATTTATCAACTAACCTTTTGACTTTGAAAGAAACAATAATACAATTATAGATATGGAAAACATGGATAAAATATACTGACATTTGTACAAATAAAATTCTTTATCTTCAAATAGCATATATTTTCGCATGCAAATAATAAATACATTTGATAATTGCAATCCATATATGTTTTCCGTAAAAATAAATTTGAAACAATCTTACAAAAAATAAGAATACGAAAAGTTTAATATTCAGGAATGTTCCACACAATTCTTCTCACAGGGAGATTTGCATTCTTGGGCGTGGTGGTTCCGTTACGTTTTCCTTGCTAATTGTGAAGCGTTACATATGGGTTAAAATGGATTAAAAGAAGCCCTAAAACTTCATAACAGGGAGATATTTGATAGATACAGTAAACATGCAGTTAATTCAACTATGAATATAAATATTCTTTCTAAGTTTATGTCTGATAAAGACACTGCAAGATTACGATGTCGTACTTTGTATCGTCATCCATGAAGTTTTTTTAGTTAAATCATATTTATTTCCAGAAAATTACATATAAAAAGTACAATGATAGCACAAATCAAAACATACTTATTATAACTCGATAAAGTGTTTTATATAGCTAGATGCAAGGTCTTTTATAACATATATTTATCTTTCTAAATCAATACATTTTATAGATTTACTAAATTATATATTTGACGAACTTAAAAAGTACAACTCTGCAATCAACCTAAATGTTGTTAATGTAAGTAACCTCGAAAGAGAGATTTAAATTTCTTCGAAACCGTGTATACATTAATAACTTTCTTTTCGCAATGCAGTGATTTACATTTACTTTCTGTAGTATTAAAAATTGTTGCTTTCCACATTTTCAATATGCAGTGCCAAAGTCTTTATTTATCTCAACATAACCCCGATGCAGTGTAACAGTATTTTCATCTTTTAAATGGATTTACAGAGGCTTAAAGTGTTGCTTTTCAAACAGTGTAAGTTATTTCGTTAGAACAGTGTTGATAAAAACATCTATCAGTTTTGCCTATAGTTTAATAAAGTCGAAATAAAATACTCACAAATGTAGTTGAATGTGACTGAATCACAGCTCACATTCTGTTTTATCAATTTTGTTGTGTATCTTTGACAGACAAAACAAGATATCATGGATAATACATTTGCTTTCATTACATAATATGAGTATCAAATTTTAATATGCTTTACCTGCATAATAAATTGGAAACATATTTATCACCGAAATGAGCAATAACTCTGTAATAAAACAATTATGTTATAAACCTCTTCTAGCTACATATTGAGATTTTTTAGATATGAAAAACATTTAGATAGCCTAACATTAATGACACATTTCTTATTACGCAGTTAATAAAATGTACAATATATGATATAAAAATTAAATTAAAAACAAATGGTGGTGGTACTAGAAGTGGTACATAAGATGCTACAGGAGAAAGTTTCATTTAAGCCTTAAGCTATATCGACTCAAAACTGATTGTAATTTATGTATTGTAACTTTGTATTGGAAACACTGAAGAAGAAATAAAATTGGAAATATTGAAATGATACATATGTAAAGAGTGATTACATCATCATTTTGCTACACATTCGAATGTAAATTTAATAAGACACACTTTTCTTAACCATCTCCTCGAACTAGGACAAGCATTTCAGATAGAACTTTGCAACTAGATGATGTGTATGCCTGCAAAATTTTAAAATCTGAATGTTTTCACATTTAAAGCATAGTTGTTTCTCATAGATAAAGAACCGATGTCGTGTTTTGCTGTCTATAACAATTAATGACTTTCGCATTCATTTATGATATACCTATTTATTGCAAACAATGTATATGATAAACATGTATCAGATAAGTCGTCAAATCTCCATGCAACACTGCAACTTGCCCATTTGGTAAGAAGCAACACTACCAATTCACTTATACACATCATGCAATAACATCCTTGATATACCAGAAAACATATGAGATTGATTGATTGAGGAGGTCTGAAACGAGTCATTCGGACTCGCTCTTACAGATAGAATTTGTCTTGCCCGGTAATATAGGTCTGTCATTTACATAGAATTATAATTTGTTACTCAGTACAATAAAAGCACTTTATTGTTAACTTTATCGATAACAATGGAAATGATTAGAAGGTAATGAGATTGAGTAAAATAGATGTCTGCAAGGCAGCTCTAAGCAGGCAATATTTCATAATTTTACTTTTGTCTTTAATGTTATACTTCCTATTCCGCAATCCTATTATGAAATTCATCTTTACAGACCGTGGGTAATCAATTGTTATAAGTGAGACGTCAAAAGCACATGTTTCAAATAGATAACTGAACCAGTTCTTAGAAATATAGAGAGCATAACGTTACAGCACTTCAAGTTGTAAATAGCTTACTTACCGCTAATCATGCAAAATGAGTGCTTATTAAAAATTGTAAACCTTCAATGACAATGTATTATAAAGCATAATACAACAACCTTAACGTAAACTTATAATTAGTTGCATTAGCTTACCCCATGCCTAGAAAACTTTCAGACCGCGGCCTTATCATTTTTAAATCATCACACAACTCTTTGCCTGAACTCGTCAAGGCTCAGAAAAATTACAAACCGCTACCAGAGCAGAAAACTACGTTCCAAACAGCTGTCTGAGAACAGTTCTAGCTCAACAATGAGCTTATTAATCCCTACATGGACACAGTCTAAGGTTAATAGGTTATACAAACTGGTAGCAAAACACAGTCGTAACTCAATGCAGATAGCTTACAAACCGCTACCTTGACACATTACTAATATAGAAAGCTTATAAAGTTAAAGTATGTTGTAGTTAAAAAGTTGTTGCTTGATCACCATGTGTATACTGAAGTCTGAGAACTGCAGAAATACAGCGGAATCATGCCCTCGAGTTTTTATCAGGAGGCATTCGGAAACTTTTGATCTGTGTTTCCTTATCATTTATTTAATTATCTACCACACGTACATTATTGATTTAATTATTATACAGGGCGGGTTAAATATTTTCAACATTTGTATTTGCTTACAATAATGGTTATTTCCCTTAATATCAAGAAACAAGCACCTGCATCAGAGTGGAAGCAAATGAAAATTATAGTTTAAAACAGATTTGTTGATACATTCAGAGTTTTCCACATTCTTTATACCAGTGAATTACATCTTAGTTCTAAAAGTAATTCACTAATCGGTCGTAAAATTGGCACTGACATCAGGTTAAATATATTTAGCACGACGTGTGATATTTTGTGTTGACGTGAGGATTCTGCCACTCGTGTTATTATTAAGCGCGTAATTAAAAGATTTTTAAGTGTTGTATAAGAAACTTAGAATGTTGTTTCGTTTAAACCAAATGCATGAAGGTCTATGTTAATTTTCTAAGGCAATGTACTGATCTGCTTCCCTAACCAGGCTTTGGAAAGTTTACATAAACGCAAGTCCTTAATCAATATATCGGAACTTTTAAAACAGTGCTAAAATTTGACAAACTAAGGGCAAAATGATAATTTATAAGTATTTAAGCTGAACCACAGGCGCTAGTCACATAATCAAAAATTTTACATAATCGGTCTATATATGTATATAAAGATATAAGGCCCCAAACGTAACAAAAACATCATGCGGAACAAACAAGAACACTGCTGCAATAAAAGACCAGATCACGGTTATCTCTTTCTGGTCGCCATCTGAAAGGATCAATCCAAGTGCCAACGCTTTTTATTTCATTAAAATCCCTCAAATAGCAAAGAAATTGGGAAAAGTTTCGCAAAATGCCATTATTTTCAATTCATGTCGTTTTCGACGTCCAGTCCATTCATGTATACAAACACAATTTCTGATCGATTTTTACGAAAAAAACAAAAAACGGCTAGAATTTCCACGTACGTTCCATAAACAAACTCTTTTCCTATCGATCTGCGAAGTCTTCACTGATCAAATGCACTCTTCGTACGTAATTCATTAAAAAATACACAAGGATCTCGCTTGTGACAGTATTTTATCGCCATGTATAGCGCATGTATATATTGATCCGCTCTGAATATTATATAAGGATTTGATTGGTTAAGATAATTACCGGAATACTATTGACCAATCGTATAATTCTATTTCTTTGCTTCATTTACCTGTCACTTCAAATTCAAAATGGCGCACTTTACTTGACCCGCTTCTACAACCAATATTTTTTTAAATATTTGCGTACAAAGAGGACTCTAGTTCAATTTAGACTTCGCAGATTGATAGAAAAAGAGTTTGTTTATGAGTTTTATGAGGAAATTTTAGATGTTTTCTATTTATTTCGTAGAAATCGACCAGAAATCGTGTTTGTATACATGAATAGATTGGACGTCGAAAACGACATGGATTGAAAATATTGGCATTTTCTGAAACTTTTACTCATTTCTTTGCTATTTGAAGAATTTTAATGAAATAAAAAGCTTTAACGCTTGGATTGATCCTTTTAGATGGCGACCAGAAAGAGATAACCGTGATCTGGTCGTTTCTTGCAGCAGTGTTCTTGTTTGATCCGCATGATGTTTTTGTTTCGTTGGGGGCCTTATATCTTTATATACATATATAGACCGATTATGTAAAATTTTTGATTATGTGACTAGCGCCTGTGAGCTGAACAAAGGCATCATTGACCCCATTCTCATTTAGATTCGTTTTATATAATATTTACACTACATTGATAATTATTAGATGCAATTGATAAAGAAATGAAATTAAGGATGTTTTACATCATTAACAGAATACATTCAACCAATTATTTCTTCTTGTTATTTTTTAATTGTGAACAAATTGCTCGTAAAGTATTGTATCGCTTCTCGTGAATGACCTACAACTGCACACTTGCCATACGTTTACTAAAGCATTTGATCGTATAAATTACAATATTTAGCTACACTTCCATTCATGTGTTTTATTGCTGTTTAAATTCGGTGTCAAACGGTCACTAACAGCCTGTCAAAATCACATGTTACAATGAAATAAAAACGAACACATGTGGTGTGAGACAAGGTTCATTGCTCACACGTATTTCATTCAATGCGGAAAAATGGACATATTTATAATAAAATGAAGAATTTGTCACTTTTACACGTTAAAATTGTGGGTTGCGCTTTGAAATGTGCAAATGTTAAAATAAAAACCACTTCAAAATGTTTGTTTCAACATGCATATGTAAAAAGCATTATAGTGATAATCAAAATAATTAAAATTTCATTTTTTATCTAATTTGACATTTCGTTAAAAATGACCTTGTCAAAGTAATATACTAAACAGTAGGTACAAGTGAGATCAATGCATCAAGGCATGCATTGATTCAAGCATGAAATCAAGTAAACAGGGCATGAATATTTGATAAATTTTATGTCAAATGATAAACGCTAATGAATTGTTGTTTGATGAATTATATCCGTGTGTGTTTTGTTCATAATGTAATGAACTGGAGGCCTGAAGCATTTTTTATATAAAGACTGATATCACTCAGAAGCGATTTGTTTTGTTGCAATAAAATATGATTATTTGACACAGTGTATGTTACGTCGGGGCTTTTCAAGTTGGTATAAGAATACCTTATGTCACCCACTGGAATGTGTCATCATTTTTGTTGTAGTCAGGTAAAGTGCACACTAAAATTAATTTGTGTACACTCGAGTGGACAAAATACCGTTTTATACAAGGACTGGACGAACTACCGACCAAAACTTTGCTGGCACTTTTTTTCCATCATAAAACAATTTTAGAAACATCGAAATTAGAGCTGTTTTGTAAATGAAACAATCGCAGAAAATAAAATACACTACGTATCTCGACATAAAAAGTGCATTCAATCACCGGCGTTGTTGCCAAGTTCGCCACGAAGACTCTTAAATTATGCATGCATTCTGCTTGCAAAGTCTCACTTTTCAATGCAGTAAGATTATTACGTTAAAGGGCATGTCATTTTAATCGGATAAAGATATATTAAGTTATATGATATCGTTTTTGATGTTTTATAGTTGCATTTTATCTCCAAACGATACAATATAATTTTATTTTATTTTCAAATTATCCAAACTTGTGTCAGTATCTCGGGATGAGATAAGTAATTATCAAATTTGAAACATGCATCTATCATAAATACAGGCAACCAGATTAAAATAAATGAAAGAAAATAAACACAAAAAAAAAACAAAAAAAAGTAATCACACATACTAAAATACTCACATAAATGTGTTATTCCATTTTCAATATGTACTTAATCTTTTACACCATCCAATGAAACTCAGACAACAAAACTGTCAATGCCGCTATTTAACCACTTAAAACAAATCTTTGTTTTGCTTTTCATTGTTTACGAAGTCAGACAGGCCCCTTGTTTAGGAAGCCTTTAAGGTAAAACTTGAGTGAATTGTTTTGGTTAAAGTGTTAAAGGCTATATTCAGTGTATCTAATGTGATAAAAGAAGGCAGACCATTATAATCTCTGCACCGTAATTTGTTCCAATGTTTATCGGTGTCGCGATCTTTGAAAATTGATACCAAAGTCGCTACAACCTATGATGTAATCTCTATTAACATGTGTGAATCTATTATACATTTTGTCATTTACTTCGTGCACTCGCGAAGATGGCCCGATAGTTAAAATTGACGTAAATCAGTGCACTAACAAGACGAGCGCATTCAATAATAAAGAGCAATATTATTATTTATAATCCGCTATTTTTCACGTTATAGTTTCACCAATACTTTTAGAGTCATATAGCAACTTTGAAACCAGATAAGTGGAGGACAATCTCCGGTATCCAAGCTGTATTGGTTACACGCTTAAAAAATACACGTTCGGAGCATTTGAAAATCATTTTGTAACGAAAACATTTTAGTAAACTTTTAAGTATAATAAATTGAACTTGTGACTATTTCATTTGTCATCGTTACATATCACCGTGTCATTTGTAATTATGATGATTAACATTCATATGACATACATTTCTGATATATGTCCCCGAACGTACACAACCGTATATCCTTGTATTCGACTTAAAACATGACGTGAGTGAAAAAGGGCCATTGAAATGTTTTACTTGATTTATAGTCAATTAAATAAACCAAAAGCTCATTTTTGCAAATTTCGTTACATATTTATGTAATAAATAAAATTAAGTTTGACATTTGCATTTGAAAATTGTAGATTTTATGCATTCACATGCCTTGTGCTTATAAAGTTTTTAATTTGTTTTATTTATAGTTGCCATTAGAAAACCGACAAAAGCGGGCTCCATCCAGAATAACGCGAGTCATTCAGTGATTTAGAGGTTCGTGCACTTGAAAAGATATTCTCCGAAGTGGCTTCTAATTCTTTGACATTTATTGGTATAAACTGTAAAGCATTGATACGTGAGACTTTGGTTTTAAAGTCTCATAAAAAAGACCACTAGATAATTGAGTCGAAGTATTGGGATGGGATGGGGTGATGAACTCCCAACCCTTTTATTTGTGATCAGAATGTGTTACCATCGGACCAAGTCACCGCTTTATAATATCAAAAGTAAATGTGAACCAATGTGGGATATAAATAAGGTTTGCCACTCTGAGAATTCCCATCAAATAATGAAACATACGAAGATATTCGTGGCAAGACTTCCAGTTATGAACGAAAACAAACTTCAGAAAATCGGTACACAACTTTAGAAAGTTATACATCTTTAGACACTTTTTTTCAAAGTCCGTAGATATGTTGTTTTTTACTTTTATACTAATATTTCATAAGGTTACATTTTATATCTGTATTATACAATGTTTATTGTCACAGAGGCGAGTGAATGTACGAAAAAATAGTTCATTCTGAATAGCAAGATCTTGATTACACTTTATAACAAAAACGCCTATAAATAACTTCATAATATATGTGAAAAAAATGTAATTCGATGACTAAGTATCAAAAGGTTATGGTTATTCTGTTTCAAATATCCCATATTTTAATGGTTATCTTTTTAAGATCTATCCGCGCATTCATGTAAATATAAATCACTACAGCATGTTATTCATGACCTCATGCTGGTTCACTCACGCTAGCTCAAATACTTTCATCGCCATTATTAGTACACATGTAGTATGCCAAGTCATACATAACATTATTATTTTTTTATGATTTTGTTGTTGATGTTGTTGGGTTTAAAGTAATACCATATAGCTATGAGGCAATGTTAACACTAGAGTAGATACCACTGATCGTCCTGGATGCAGTTAGACGGCTTCTTCAAATGGACAATTTCAAAGTCGTGGCCATATTTGAACCAACAACAAAGAGAAATGAAATTAAATGTCTGCTAGTCAGCTAAGTACTATCAACCACTCGAGACCAAAACTAAAAAAAAATACATTGATTCAAATGATTTTTTTTTCAAATTTCGTCGGTAGATCGGTTCCTCTTCATTATAATACGGGATAACTTGTTGATTGAAATTGTGGTCCTATATATGTCATTATTATAAATAAATAGGATGTAATTTGCGAGGTCGAACAAAAGTATACGTATTGAGATATATCAAAAATATTGATTAACGATGAAAATTAAGAAAAATATGAAAATACAAGTGTTTAAAAATCTTTAACCATAATTTTAAGTAAAAAAAATTATGAGAATGAAGTTTGTATGCTATTTATTTTTATTTATCATTCGACACTAAAACAACGAAAGATGACTTAAATCACTTCATTACAGTCTCAAAAGACTTGGGTTAGGTAGTGGTTAAGTTTTGTTTATGCATTTTAACCTTCTGTGAATAAAAATTTTAACGAATACGGAGGTAAAGGAAAATGACCTTCACTAAAGCCGGGACAAAAGATAACGTATTCTAAGTCTCAGCTTAAACATAAGGGTCGTCGGGGGTTTTTCTCGGTAAGGTCGGGTTGTCTCGAACAAAAAATAATTATAAGACCTATAGGAGTCTCTCAAAGATGCAATGCTATTAATCATATTAAGCGGTGTATTTTATTTTTTTTAAATTAGATCATTATATGTTCCAAATAAAATGTCTTTTTATCTTTAACTTCTTTCTTTTCTGTGATCTATTGATATTTTTTATATTCAATGCACTATTTTTTACCTATGTTACCCACTACTGATTCTAACACCACAACTGAAATGGTAATTTGTTGTTACTTTCTTGTGTTATTCTTTCTTCTTTTTTTTGGAAAATTATTCATAAATTCATATAAATACATCTTAATTCCGTTTTAGTAAGTGTTATGGTACATCATACTATCTCATATAAATTGTAATTAATAGAGAAAGAAATCAAGCAGTCAAAACTAACCTATAAACTAATTTGGGACAATGTTTAAAAATTGACAACGCCATATATACACATGTATTTGACCACTTACATGCTTTTGGCAGATACACAGTTACTTTTATATCCTTAAATATTTGAGGAGATGAGGAACATGTGTATCTGGCAAGAAAATACAATTGAGCCGCGTCACGACAAATGCAACGTAATGCGTTTGCGACCAGCATGGATTCAGTTTCTTTACTTGTTATAGGGTCTGTAAGCGAACAGCATGGATCCTAATCAGACTGCGCGGATGCGCAGGCTGGTCTGGATCCATGCTGGTCGCAAACCCATTATGTTGGTTTTGTCATGACGCGGCTAAATTATTTGACAACTATAAATATGTATTGGTGGGGTACAGAAATATACACGTACAGTGATTCTGGAACAAATTGTTATGCCATATTTGGTAATTTCATCGTTTAGTCTAGTACAAACTTATTCAAGCATTTAAAATGGTTATATATCACTTACCTCGTAGACATCGCATCTCCCTTCACTTCTTGGTTAACAGCTTTATCAACAACTTTAGGTTAACTGATGATGTATTGTCAACTGTTTAGTTAAGTAAGGTTAACTACTGAGTTAACTTCCTAGTTAACATCTAAGTTAACTGTAGGTAAACTTCTACGTTTAATGTTTGTTGACTCGTTAACTGTTTTGGTCAACTGCTCAGTAAACATTAGGTTAACTGCTAAGTTGACTGGTTGACAAACTTCGTGGTTATCTGCTTAACTGTTGCTTGGTTAACTGATTGGTTATCCAGCGTTCCGTTCCTTATGCAACGATTATTTTTGAATTTCTATCCTTGTAAATAAAAACATTGTTGAAATAAACTTTAATTTACCGTAAAACTTTAAAACATTTAACACATTCCATTCTAAGAAATGATAAATCCTCCTTTGAACTATATCTAAACTTTAGTTGTGTTTAATTCAACAGTGTTTAACTCAACAGTGTTTAACTCAACAATGTTTAATTTATTAACTGTATTCCATCGTTTCAGTATTAATTGTCAATTCAAAACAACAAATAGAAAAACACAATATTTATATCACATGAATTCATTATTCAATTAAGCATCACTCATATATTGATGTCAACATATGAATATACGAGGCAGACAGACAGACGTGAGTACAGACAGTTATCCTTATGTTTAAAAAAATATCAAATTTTTATTAGTCGGCATAACGGTCTGATTTGCTTTAGATGTTTTTCCCACTACATCTACGTGGTTTTATTTTTTATCTTCAAGATTATAAATGCATTAAATTTTTTCACTTTATAACTAAAATCTATAACGCTAAACGCGACTACGATAGATACAGGGCCATTTTGATTGCCCTTGGCTATAAGGTGATAAAAACGCGACTTTATATGATACACCTGAACACAAACATGTTCAACTATAATATCAGATAAAAAAATCTACTGAATTAATTTAGTTTTTATTATCATAAGATATGATACCATTTCACCCTAGGTTTCACTAATACATCAATTCAACTACAGCTGTAGACCATGCTGAACATATACATCTTGTTAAAGGGTTGAATATAATTAAACTTAAATCTGAAGGGGATTTTTCCTTTGTTAAACTGAAAAGGAAATTATGTTACTTTGTAAAACTAGTAGAATGACTACGGACCGAGTTTCTTTATTTATACTAGTAGACAACGTAATTTATTGGAGATTAAAATGCTAACACATTAGAGCGGGTATACTGGCAAAGTGCGGCTAAACCCAATGGTCGCGTGTTTGACCCCCGCCCCCGGTCCCCTTAATCCAACGAAAATTACTAATACGTTTTTGTTGGTCAAGGCGAGGCCTGTGTCTTGGCGTTTTACACCAAGTACGTTTAAAGTTGCATGCCTCTTCATGGGTTTAAGCATTTCAAGAAAGTCAAAACTTAAGTAAAATGTACATATATTTTAAGAAAAGTAAAATATTTAAAATTCAAGTAAAATTTGCATGTTATATGCGACAAATAACTGATTTTCAGTATCTATCACCATATTTCTACTCAGTAAGGGATTTCTTTTCATATTTTTACCTCTCTTTTGTTAATGTTGGTGAATTATAAGTGTCGTCTGCAATGTGTAAATTACTTTCTTCTGTTCTCTACACAATTTGTTCCATTATCAAGATTTTTCATGAAAATTATCATGGATCTGGAGACATTCTTCCTTAAAAAACGTTTCTCGTGTTCTATATCCGTTGACTAAAAACAGTTCAATATAATAACCTTATAACCTTTCCCAGTTAGTGACAAAAATAGTATGGTATAAACAATAAATTTTGTAAGAAGTACTTCAAATTGTTCATTAAAAATGTTAAAGGTTTTCGCTGAAGATTCACGGACTTTAGCTGTAATTATAATACATGTAAAAAGTAATTATGCAATAAACACTCCCTGTTAAACTAACTTATCTAAATCGAACCTCTGATTCGCTGATGGTACACGCAAACTAAATCGATGAATGGGAGAGAATCAAAGTAGAAACTTTGCTTATATAAAGTACATGCTTATCTGTCTTTACAAGAAAAAAAAAGCAATTTAATGTCCTTAAAAGGTTGACTAATTAATAAGAGATGATAATAAATTATACATAATAAATGAATACATATAATAATAAAATAATAAAAAAGATGATATCAGTGTCTCTTTTGTTTGTTTGTTTGTTTGTTTGTTTGTTTGTTTCTTTCTTTCTTCCTTCCTTCTTCTTCTTCTTCTTCTTCTTCTTATCATTATTATTATTATTATTATTATTATTATTATTATTATTATTATTATTATTTTCATTATTATTACTGTTACATTTTACTATTATTCTATTATTTTGTTGAGACTGATGTTTGAAATAAAACAATTGCGTGCACAAATTCTGTAAACGTAAGGTAAGGTTTAAATTGTAAATTGCCTGAATTTTGAAAATGAAACTTGAAGGTAAAAATTGTGTTTGTTCAAACCATACTTCAGTTTCGTGAAATACGTGAAACTGAGTCTGTCGACCACATGCATTGTGTATCCAAGTATGAAGATAATTCGCGTATAAAATAGCATGAAATTCGATGTTTTAAAAATTTATTCCAAATTCATAGAAATTATATATTTTTGGTCATTGAAGAGCTCATCTGAGTTTGTGTGTGTTTTTAAGTTCTTGTTCTATTTGATATTTTTTCTTTTTGGGTTGTTCCAGTATTTCTACTTGAATTATTAGCCTTATGATATGGTACTGGGACGAGTAATGTTTACAGAACAGAACAAAAATAGTTTATTATCAGGCTTGAGCACAAGTTCTCATCCTAACAAGAAATAGATCTAGTTACAATCTACATACAAAATATTGTTAAAACTTTTCAATTTCAATCACAAAATATTCAATAGGAATAAAATATGCTACATTTAGAGAACTTTTGTCTAGTCAATATGAAATAAAAGGGAAATTTCAGTCAGATTTTGTGAAAAGGTTAAATGTTATTAGTACGTATTTACAAAATTAAATTGGTCAGGCGCGGCTTGCCGATTTACCAAAGTTCATTTGAAATACTTCAATTCTATTGGACAAACACTCACTAGTTATATTGTAATAAAAGACACATTATATAGGTAAATACCAAGTTTGTAATTAAATACCTTACCAGGGAACTAGACTATTTAGTTATAGTTCACAGGACAGAAATCTTTTGAAATAATTATGTAAAATGATAATATATTATACTTACAGATAAGATCATAAACAAACACGCGGGATATAACCTAGTGAAGACAGGAAAGAAAATTGTTGAATTTATTGCCACGTATATTATGTAATGTACGTCGCACACCATTTAAATTATCATTTCATATTCAAAACATCATTTCTGTGTTGTATTACTTTACAAGGAAAATAAATGTATACTGTACCTGTATTTGTGACAGCTTCTTATATTTAGACAAAGACGTATCCATTTTATGAACAACATCTTCACTTGAAGGATGACGTCATTTTACTAAAAAAAAATCCTTTGGCAAAAATTTACAGACAGATCGATGTTGAAAAATAATTATAAAAAATGTTTTCCATAAAGGGTAACAACTTTGCGGTCAGCCCCATTCTTTTGCTTTATGCTCTACTTAATCAACTGAATGTTTTTTGTTTGTTTTTCTTTTGTAATTAGGTAACTCTCACATGATTAGCAATCTTTACCCTCCAATAATTAATCTCTTGATTGTTCAAGATTAACTTGGAAGTAAAACAGGTTGTGGAAAAATACAGGTTTCAATAAGTACACCATTGCATATCTGCTTGAATTGAATTTTAAAAAAGCGCGGAAAATTTTCAAGGACATATCCGGGATTAATTTCATTCACATGATTGAAATGATATACTTCCATTTGTTTTGAAACAATAGAACATTAGATAATACTAGTTTCGGTGACCTCGATTCTTTTACTGGCATTCAGAAAAACATAATGAAGGGTGCAAATAGGATAATCCCCTACTTTTCCCAACTTTTATATAATGTAACAATAATTATGGCGGGTAGATTATACAATTTTTTCTTTATTTGTATCATATACATTATTTAAAGGCACATCATGCCCCAGAAACAAATATTTTGTTTTATTTTTTTAGAAAGTTTAAATATAATGTTTTTAGATTACGTTAGATGCTTTTTTTAGGAAGGGCAAACATGAATTTTATATAATGGTTTAATGGCATGTTAGATGTTTGTTACTTAAAATAACGCAAATTATGAAATAATGTATCCTAAAAGAAGCAAAATATAAACAAAAATATATTTTGACATTCATACCAAATACAATATTACTATGTATTGGCCATCACTTACGTTTTGGAAACTCTTTAAGTACGCGTTAGTTTGAAAAATAGAAATAAATGCATTTCTGAGGCATAAAGGGCCTTTAAAGATAATACCGGTATATTTATTTATATAAATTATTCACAATGTATATATAACACAACCTCTGCAAAGCAACTCACTTGGGTGATAAATATTTGGGTTGTTGCCGACAATTGTTTTAGAGAGATTTAAAATTTTTGATATATTGTGCAGTACTTCTTTAGTTATATTTGTTGCTTTTGTTGTAAGGAGGTAACTTGCATATTTCTTTCATTTCTTATGAAATACTTCACCTCCGCATGTTTGTGTTGTTGGAGTTTGAGTCACATCAAGACAGTACACTGTCACAAAGGTCATACGTCGACTTTCCCTCTTTACTGGTGAATGAGGCCTTAATGTGCTATTCGTGTTAGCTAGTTAGTTTCCAGGAATCCATATCCACAGTCGAGAGAAGCATGTCGACTGCTGACACGTCACAAGGATGACGTTGCTAGCACAAAACATGCTAAAAAGTCACATCGATGGCACAGCTGGATTGACATGCGATAACATTTGCATGTGAAAATTATGGCAGTCTCAGTACTACTTACTGCCACAATGATTATAACTTTGGCACGTGCATGGCTGATATGTCAGACAGAGAATGATGTCACTTTTGACACGATAAACTGCTGACATGTCAATAATTGGCAACATCAGACAAAATGACCGTACGTAACGTGCATGTGACGTTTGTACAGCTTTAACGTGTGATGCCACGACAAAACAGACGAAAACAGACGAGGAAAACTGGCTACATGACACAATATAGCACCTACCATAAGACATGCAAGGACTGTTTTTCATCCGTTTTAGAGCTTCTATTTATATACCGATTGTGACGTATATGATGGACATGAATATTTGTGTTTATAATATAGCTCACGGAAATATACCGATTAAAAGCGCATGCAACAGTGACAAACAGACATATAGCAGAATGAAAAATCTTTTCTATAATCCATCCATCCATCCATCCATCCATCCAGTCATTCATTCATTCATTCATTCATTCATTCATTCATTCATTCATTCATTCATTTAAATTCAAGGGCAGATAACTCGGAAAAGAGGTGGTGATACCAAATTTCATTATCACTTAGATGTTTCTGGTATCATGTTCTAAGACCATGCAAAGTATTATTATTATTATTATTATTATTATTAGTACGTACTGCAGTGATTTTTCAAGTACTGGTACTGATACTGAATAACTCTTACAAAATGTTGCTACTACTAGTACTGGTACTGCATTACTGTCTTAAAAAAGTGGTACTGCTACTGCATTACCAAGCAGAACCTTGGTTTTGATAAAAATGTCATCAGTTTTTCTCTTTGTGTTTACTAGTAGATAAACACTTATTAATTGCTTCAATTCTAAATATTCCTATTTTAGCACCATAAAAAGTTGTTATTTACTTTGGTATAAATTGAACAGAGGTGTGAAGGTGTGAAAGGCACCAAAAGACTGCTGTGTTTTATAGATTATAGATTGAAATGGCTATAAATGTTGTAACATTGCTGAATAAATATTATGTTATGTTATGTTTTAAATGAAAGATGATTGCATTTTATTTATACAGTTGACTGGTTACTAAACAATAATATATGACCTGAATATATGTGGTAAATATTGTTTGTAAAAAGTATCTTCAATCACTTAAGTTGTAAACATGTAATTTGAACTTTAAAGTAACTGATTTTATTTCTTTGCTGAATAATATTTGCAATTATTTTGTTTGACACTGTGTATTTATTCAAACTTTGATGAATATATAAAATAATGGTACTGATACTTAATTACTTTCCCCCAAAAAGAACTGGCACTGCAATACCGAGCTAAAATCTAATACTGGTACTGGCAATGGTACTGCATAACTTGGCAAGTACTGTTACTGGTACTTAAGTAATGCACCCTTAGTACTGAAATAGCTCTGAATATAATCTAAAAGATGTAAAAGAAACTGATATAGTGTATCTAATAAATTGAGGATATACAAATAAACATTCACAATAATATGAGAACCCTCACAAAGAAGTGGATGAAAAATAAACAAGAAGGGAAAACACTTCAAACTTGGCCTAAGAAGCTCAGCTTAGCATCCTTGATGATGTGCCGGCCTGGGTACTACATATAACTATTATTATACCGTTTTCATTTTCCTTTTTACCACGTTAGCATGGGCCTTTAAATTTTATTTAAAACCCACTGAATGTGCATAACATATATTTTAACTATGTAGGGCAGGGTTAACACCCTGTTAATCTTATTGTCAAACATTTCATTAAACTTTGTGAATATCCCTCGTCTAAAATCTGCATTCATTGGCTATGGCTACTGAGACGTCACAACCAGTCGTGCGTATGAATTCTATGAAGTAAACACAAGATTTATTCATTCAATTCATCTAAAATATATATCTAGCAGACGTTAAAATGTAATGTGTATTGTGTTTATCTAGATATCTATATAAATAATTGTTATGATATAATTATTATTTTGTATTTAGTGAGAGGATTAATTCCAAATAACCAGTAAGTATCATTTTCTTACCGTTACGGCAATGTACCAACCTAATTGAAGTGTGTATATTTTATTCATGTACAACGTTATATTCGTTGTAAAGACTCTGCATTCAGGTGTCATCTTCAAATTGGCAATGTTCATGTTTTTATGCATCTATATAAGGCTTTACAAACCCCTAAATTTGGCCTATTTATAATACATGTAGTTCCATAAATCGGTAATATAGATTATTTAATCTCATTCAAACTTATTTCCATTCAGATGATTTTTTTTGGGTCATAATTAAGTTTAGTTTAAAGATAAATTGATATTATATTATAGAAGAACCGGTAAATTCCGAGACCTTGACATCTGAAACATGTGTATAACATTTTTACCGATTCACAACCCGGATACGAAACTGCATCATCTGCAGTTGATGGCAAATAACAAGGAAGTTTCAATATCAAGGCAATAAACTTTATTTGATTTAAACAAATGCATGTGTATTACAAATGATAAATTACGTTAACTACATTAAACAATGTATCATGTACTCATATTATGTATGACGCTAGGCCGCAAACTTCACGCCCCCAGGCCTATGGACCGCTAGGTCGTCAACTTCACGTCGCTAGGCCGCTGTGCCGCTAGATCGCCAACTTCACACATTAGATGCATATAGTGAAAAACCATGTGTGAAATCAATTCTCTTTTTTGTGGCTTGGTTAACAGTCACATTGACACTATAAATATTATGTCGACTTTAAAAAGAATGGTATACCACACAATATTGCTTGATGTATTCGAATGTCTGAAAAAAAATATTTACGAAAATATATAAATATATAACCCTTGCTTCAATGAAGCGTAGATTTATAAATATTTAGATGTTAATGATACTTCATGCAGGTATAATGTTTCAACCTATCCAATAAATACGCCACGGGCGCATACACTTCGTGTTCGAAAGTTTTTCTTTTTAAAAAAAAAGAAAAAAGAAAAAAAAGATAACTCAGTAAAACTGGAGGCATTATGGTTATGTATAGTTTTTGTAATGTTGTTTTGACAATTTAACAGGGCAAGGTAAAGGTTGCAATAACATGTAATAAAAAAGATGGAGGTACATCTACTGGCGAAACTCGATCTGGAGGGACGGTTAGAGAGTGTGCAGTCAAGTTGTACTCAATCCTCGCCGCAAAGTAGTCCGGTGTTGCCGTTCGCCGGACAAAATGGCGGGCACTTTCAACAATCAGCCAATACCTTTCCACGGTCGGAGAAATTGGTACCATATGTTGAAAAGAAAGATCTTGTTTACAGGCTGGACGCTAAAGTAGACGAAATGGGTCTTATTATTACACAAATGGCGGAACTTAATAAAAGAGTGAAGGTCCAAGAGAAGTAAGCTTAATTTATTATTGTATATAGTCTCTTTATTAATAATTATCATAAATTTAAATATAAACTACAAATGTTTTAAAGTTTGATCTTTTAGACAGCCTTACTCTAAGTTGTGATGATATACATAAGTTTGATATTTTCCAATATACGGTGACCTATATATTGGAACGGGTGTAAATAATTTCATATCACTAATTTAACACGTGACTCTACATGTACACTGAATTTTTTTTGTTCTTTCTAACATATAAAAATGTGAAATGTAAAAAATGTGGTCCATAATTTAAAACTTTATATGTTTAACACCGGGAAGACATCATGCATTAACATGTGGACGCGCCGTTTTCGCATTTTTTTTCAATACGCATGATTCAGGGCTCCATGGGAAAATAGCTTACTGTAATGACTGTCCTTGTAAACCTTGGTGTTAAAAAGCATTCCTTTCATTACGTGAAAAGCATGACGAAACCGTTTTCTTCAAACGAAAAACAGACATACCGATTCATTTTAATGCACGAATAGCGCTAGTGCACTCTTTTCGTGCATTAACATCTGCAGAAGCCCCTTTACTTATAAAACCCTCGCCCTGCAGACTGGGGCTTCAAATTTGTCCCCGTGCTTCAGATGTTTAAGCACGAAAATAACCCTCTAATGATTTTTTCTTCATTTTTTTACTTTTTAAGGTATTTCTCAAATCTTTTGTCTGGTAGCTAAATAAATATGTATTTTACATTTAATGCTATTCATTTAACTCCCACAGTATGTAATATAAACACACAATATTAAGTAAACAGATACAAACATTTTTCACACGTATACACTTTTATAAAAGGGACGTTGAAAATGGTATGAAAATATACGCTAGCATGCTGAAGACCGGTGCAATTCACAATGAATTTCTCCATGTAATGAACTTAACATTTAATGCAACAAATTTGAAAAGCTGACGTCACTGCAACACCAGTTTAGTCACGTTTATGAATTCTTAAGGTCCAAAAGTCTAAACATATAACAACTAAAACTTTTAGATACAAGTCATGTTTATCAAATGCAACTGGAAAATTAAAATTGAAAAATATGATAAAAGATAAAAAAGAAATACATTCAAATTTAAATGGAAGCTCAATATTTAGAATAATCCTTAGTCGGATTTGATTTAAAAGCGTCGCAACACTTTTTTGGGGTTTCATTTTGCCCGATAAAAAATAATTATTGTGCAAAATGAGAGTTAGCCACAGATTTAAAATTTGCATACAAATTAATAGTACAGAATTACATCAAATAGTATGACCATCTTGATAAAACTATTTCCAGTCCCGTCATATCTATATTTTGTAATTTCAGATTGATTGCTGAGTATGAAGGAAAACTAAAAGAAAACAAGAAAACGATAGCGGCATTACGAAAAGAGAATGAGGAACTTAAGAAAAAGACACACGGATCAGTACGAACATCACTTTCAGTACCAGCCAGTTCAAATGCTACAATGTCAAAGCAACCACACACTGCTAGACCTTTGTCATGGCCATTAGAAAATCCAACTTTAAATAAATATAATAAAAATCAAGAAGTAGAGACCGACAAGGATATGTTTGCGCGAAATAACTTTGACGAAACTGACAACGAAACATCGGAAAGCGATAACAATTTAGATGACGTTTTAGGAATTGTTCATAACGGTTCAAGGCCTTTAACTTTAACTGTTGCATATGACAATAATAACCCGTCAGTCGCCGGCCCGGAAAGTGACGAGCAGTTTAGTCTTCGTTGCCGAGAGGCATCTGATTACAGAGGGTATTCATATGTGAAAAAACAGCATCAATTATGCACTCGTCATAGACAAGGTTTCGTCGAAACTATGGAATTTAAAAAGACATCTGTTAAGGAAACGAATAGCAAAAGCTGTGCAATAGGTACTCTTGATAAAGATGGTTATTTGGTTATGAATCGTGCTCATGATGGAATATTTGACAATACGGACTCTTTTAACAGTTTTTGCCTAGAAATGGACGAACATGATAATTTTAGAAACCGAAGCACCAATGGTGATTGCAAAGTCTGTGCTGAAAACGAGGCAATCCATTCTACCTGGACTGACGTTAAAAACGGAAATTTCATAACCAGAGAAGATGACACAAATGATGGGTTAGAAGATGAAATGTTTGATCCTTTGGTAAAATTTTATCATATTTCTAATTTTCTTAGATTTAAATGCAGTTCAAATGTAAAAGGATATCTCTGTAATGAAAGTTAGTTTGTTTTTCTTGCCCCCACCTCCCGGGATAGAGAGGCATAGATTTTGTAGCGTGCGACCAACTGTCCGTCGATCCGTCAGACTGTCTGGATGGGGTCAATAGTCAATGTCACACTGACTTAAAGAAAACTTGTCATAAAAATGCACTAATGTTCGTGTCCGGTCAATACCTCATGTCATCCCTTAATAGATTTGAAAATTACCATACAGTAATGTGTTGAACATAGTGTCGATGGCTCGCATGTAGGAATCAGGTCACAAGTTCAAAGGTTAAGGTCACACATGCATTCCAAAGTCATGATATGAATATTTTAAGTGCATCAATGGTCGTGTCCGATCAAAATTATGTCAAGGTCATATTTGTACGTCAGACGTAATGACTGTAAAAACATGGTATTTTTTGTGCATAGCTTTATTATTATTCATGGATGGACTTTGAAGTAAATATGCAGAAATTGTTTTTGTTTTTTTAATATTTTGTTTTTATTTATTTATTATATTAAGGGAACATTGGAAGAAATGGGACATAATTTAAGGTTATATTTTCTATCAAATCACATAGTAATGTTGTATTCAAACTATTTAATGAATTGTTTTTACAGCACAGTAATCATGGTTATGCATCGATTCCGTCAGAACACGTGCCAGAACATGTTGACCGACCTCCTATCCCTAACCCTCGACCTTCTCGACTCCAACGCTCGAATACGTCCGAATCGATCGATGTTAGATGTACAATGTCTCAAACATTACCAAACGATCCCAACAAGGGTCCAACAGGCCGTGACCGCAGTTCATCTTTTCCGAATGGATTTCTCCCATTGAATCAACCGACTGATCTGAGAAAAGATGGGAAACAGAGACAACTTTTAAAATCTAAATCTTCTTGTTCATTTGACAAGTCTCACTACCAGGGATCTAAACCTGAATGTGTGACTTCAAAGTCTGATAGAAGGTATGGTATATGGCATAGAAATAACTTTTGTCTCAACTTGAACTGTATTTCAACCAGTACTTTAAGATATATTCACTGATATAGATCTACAGACAATTCAATCCAAAATGTTTGTTAAAGTTTAGGCTACATCGGCACTGTGACCATCGTAATAATATAATGGCGGCTTTCAAGTTTTACAGGTGGCGAAAGATCTCAAATGCCCTTACTTGTATTATTTGAGGCAGTAAACCTGAGTTGCATCACCGACTTGTAGTTATTTTGCTTTTACACATGAATGTCCCTGGTGGGATTCGAACCAACAACGATCAAGCGATTTCAAATCAGCAACCTTAACCACTCGGCTTCCAAATGTTAAGTCAGTAAGCTTTTATTTTATTTTTTTTTTTTTTATTAGTTATTTGTTTCTGGCATACATTGTTGCAGTAAGTCCTTAAGAGTTATCCAGGAAAGTCCTTAAGAGTTACCCGTATCTTAATCGTATTCCCTTTCCAAGGCTTTTCCGTCTTAAACCTATTTCCATTTATATATATCATTATCATTTCAGATCACTTGGTAATGAGATGAAAAAGGATGATGACTTAAATAAAGTGCTCAAAGACATGCGAACTACGATGGAATGGAACAAAGCCAAAAAGAAACTAATTTCAAGATCGCATCATAATACTGTAGATAATGTAGAAATGAAACTACGATCTACTGTTCAGGTAAGATAGTTTGTCAATTTGTGCTCAATAAAATCTATATTTAGAAATTCATTTCAATACCTCATCAAACTTGACAAAGTATTGTAGAAATAAGATAGCAACGATAGTGCGATCTACTGCCAATTAACGATAATTTGTTATGTGCTTTTAGGAATATTTACATGTATATTCATAATTTAATTGACAATATATTGTAGATTATGTAGAAATTTGGTCTGCCATCTAATATCATTGTGAATTTATTCCACATATTGGAACATTTGTATAAATTATAGAACAGCTGCATAAATGACAGTTGTGTATTTCTACGAATTACATTACTTTCAGGCTGTGTATGGGGCATACACAACTTTGTATGGTGAACAAGGGTCAAGGTCAAAGAAATTCTCAACGGAAAAAGTTTTAAAGGTATGTATTGTCATAAATTCAAACCTGTGCTTTCGCTTTCCTACGTTTAATTAAGTTTTAATATACACGTATTAATATGTATTATTTCGAAACTTTGGGAATAAAACAAAAGTAAACCGTTAATTACCTTACTTTTAGCCTAAATTAGATCAAGGCTATGCTTTAGTCTGCTTTTTCCAGTTCATTTATCTTGGCATGTTTCCAATTATATGAAAAACGTTTAAAAGTTTTCTTCCTGTTTTCTGAATGGTTAAACCAAACCTCAATTCTGAAATAAAACTTCTCTGTTAGTGTGTCAATTTATATAAATATTATGATATTTGATATGCACCACCAGGTAGAGGGGGGATTTACCAAATATATTGAATCGCAAAATCGTGTTTCCCACCAATGTTTACTTACCTAATACAAAGACAAATTAGAGGGTATTAAAAAAAACGAACATTCATTCCTACGATTTTTTGCAACTTTCAAACAGGACAAGAATGTACATAATTATCATATTTTGCAATCGCATCTTCTCGGCCCTTTCCGTCAATCATCTATAAGAACAGGTTATTATTGATAATAGCCTTGAATTTCCGTTAGACCTTTGAGTGAGTCACGCTGACCTTGCAAAGGTCATATGCGGGGACGTGTGGATACAATACATTAGTGTAGAATATTAAGTTAGCTGGACAAAAGCTCAGGTCGGATTTGAACCAATATTTGTGAATGTTGAGTAAATTGAAGTCAGATACCAGATACATAAACCGCTCCGAAATTGCGTCCTCTCTTCACCGCCCCCCCCCCCACACACACACCCCAGATCGGAATAATTAAATTTGTTAATAATGTAATAAATAACTTTCATTATCTTGTATTTATAGAAAATGAAGGAAAAAATTGGGAAGCCTGATTTAGATGACCAACAGTGTGATGAATTCTTCAGGAAATGTTTGGATCTTGTACATCGAACTGTTCATTTGGCTAAAACGCCATAGAGAGTGCAATTTTCGTGTTGTTTCATACATATGATGGTAATGATGACATATTTCATGACGTCAGTGATATTTGTAATTACGTGTTTAGTTACATCATTCATAGCCAAAATTGGTGCTCAAAGATGCTCATGTAGTTACACGTCCATATGGAATATTTCTGAAAAGACTGTTTGACATAAGCTTTCATGGCCATACAACTTATTTTTCAGTACATGTTCAAATAAACGGTTTGTAAGGTACATGGAAGGATATTCATGAAAAACCTATAGAGGACTCATGTTGAGTGATGGTGTATCATCAAAGTGCCATATTAATATTGAGAATGAAAGCAGAATAAATGATGCAAAATGCCAGGATATGAAAAAACAGTAACCGATATTTTTTAAAGTCACTTTTATAAAGTGCGTATGAAGATATACTGTCATGACGACCGGAAGCAGGCAAAACACCCGTGTCTAAAATGGTCAGTGTGCATATGCTAATACTCAAATTGTTTTAAAATCATTAATCAATCATTTTTTATCTCCTCTGTTAAATTAATATTCAGCATGAAACAAAGGACTATTTTTCGTGTAACTTCTTCTGTATTGTGGGTAGCCAAGAGCAAATAACTGCGGTCGTGTGCCAGAAATGAAATTTTACATTTTCTTCAGGAAGAGTGTATTTAATGCGTATGCGTGCGCATGTGTGTGTCAATTGGATTTGATTGTATTATTTATTATGATATGGCACACAATTTTAAACACCATACGAAGTTATTATTCGTTTGATATTATGATAATAATTTCACTTTCACATTTTCTGAAGGTGCTTTATTTTGTTTGTAAAATTGTGTTTTCAATTTTATTAAAATTTTGTTCCACAGGACTTTAATAATTTTTACTAATAACAGTGTAAACTGGAAGCGTCAAGCGAGTTAACTGGAGTCAAAATATTGACGACATAAACGTGTAAACTTGACTTCCAGGGAGGTAATGAAGTCGAAATTTGACGTCATTTGCATTAAAGTGTAATCAAGGCGAGGTAACTTGGGTCATTTTTTCAAGTTTGGGAATCATAGTGTTTGTCCAATCCATGATAGAACGTTATAGCTACAGCTTGTAATAATAAAATGTAATAAAATCAAATAAAAATTGAGCTTTAATGTGTACACATTTATTTTGTAAAGAACTGAGTATTTATGTTTAACGAAACAATCAGTTTGTTATAAATATCCGCTAGTCTATCAATAGCTGTAACAATAAAACTTCAACGAGAAATCTAAAAATCTTTTGTCAAAAATGTTCTTCAATAAAACGGTTGACTCAGTAAGGGGCCTGTAAAAATAAACTTCGGTATAAGTTTGTTACATTATTGTGTAGCCTGAACGTTAAAGAGAGGTTTACTTGGTCAACTCGGTTGGGGGACGGTGTAAATGAAAAACTCTTTCATTTTGGCCTAAATACAATAATGTTACGATTGCGATTTATTAAACACTTCCTTAGTCAGAATACCTGTGCATTTATTTGCATAATGATTAATATAGAAACATCATCGTTGGTTTTTTAAAAAACCAAAGATACATTTTTATTGGCTTAACTTCACTCATGTCAACAATCTTATGTGCAAAATTTCATGAACAGATAAAACTTATTTGTTATTTTACAAACATAAAACCGTTTACTTCGAAACAGAGTTGAAAGCCTGCCAAAATACCTCAAACACATCAGTTTTGAAAAGAAGATTTACATAATAACT
>NW_026854366.1:0-20367 GCF_026571515.1 Ruditapes philippinarum | reverse complement strand
GGAAAGTACTGTTACCCGAGGCGTAGCCGAGGGATGATATTCTTACTGTTACTCACAAACCCATGTGTAATTTATTTTATTACCCCGAACAAAAATAATGTGATGATCTTAAATTGTCAACTAAATCTAACTGTAACAAAAAATAAACCAAGAGTAACAACTTACCTTTTAAGTCTTAAGTGTTCTTTATTCCTACTTGAGAAGTTTTCTTTTTCTTTAAAGCAAGTGATGATATATACTAGTCATAAGCATACAATAAGCTGTGTTTTATTTTGAAAACAAACCACTAACCTATTTATACGGTTATGATCTGTGAAATCTTATCCTTCTGTTTCCTTCGCATGGTTTTGACAAAAGAACGATGCTATCCTATGTCTGTCCACCATATCTGTAACGTGTCACTGATTAAAATTGTTAAAGAATCCCTTGTTGCATGCTTAAATCGTCTGCATGTTCCACTTTGACACATAATTATTTACATTGCAAAGATAATTTATACCCGAAAAGAACACCAGGGTGCAAACAACAAAATTTTATATGTGTCATAGTTACTCCAGAGACGATGTTGATGTCCAATCTGGGACTTTAACGTCGAAAATAAGAATGAATCGAGAAAAAAATGGCGGCCATTTCATTTTATTTAGAAAATAGACCACGTGACCACATTTTATACTGTTAAAAATACTGTTACCTGTGTAACAGTACACAATTCTTAGTCACGTGGTACACTTGCATTAACAGTAAGAATAACTCCCAGAGGCCTATGGGAAATTAACTTTACGAAAAAAAGTGAGGGGTAATAATATGAAATAACGCAACAAGAATTATGCGATATTATGAACAGATCTCGCAGCTCGGCAATGTATTTTCTGATAAAATATAACTTAATTAAATAACAGCATTTTTTTAAAAAGAATAAGTGGAGACTCTGAATAAAGACAACATTTAGAAACTGGTATTAATGGGTGTTTTACATTTTAAAACAAAACGTCAAAGGTGACAAAATTGTAATTTTGATGGTATCATTTGTTAGAGAATTTTTCACATTCACTTAAAGTTATCATTATCATTTTAGCAATAGTAAATTTACAGTTGGTGACAATTTAGGCTTAAATCGATTAAAAGAAGTTAGATAAAAATTGCTTGCAGTAAATGTAAATTCATTTTACAATAAATTTTACAATACACTTGACAAAGATAACATCCCTTTATTTGAAAAAGAAATTTGATAGATTTGATAGAGTGAAAAAAGCAAACAAACATTATTTCGTATTTTTATTGACCTAATTATTTATTCTTAGATAAGAGTTCAATATTATGTTTTAAACTTGGGGTGCCTTAACATCTGAATGGTTCATAACGTAAAATATCCTAATTGGATTTTAGAAACAATATGCCTTTAAATAGAATGACAGAGAAAAGGTCCCGCATGGCAATTTTCTTTCTTGAAAATTTGTTTGACTCAAAAAAGGAATTCTATTTATTTTCTGTTGACTTCGTGGGAGGAAGGTGACACACATGATTTGTTTGATTTCGTTCTCTGAATATCATTATAGCCATTAGTTGTTTAACAAAAAAGGTTAAGGTTTTTTTTTATTACATATCGCTTACTTCACTCGAAGATTTGGAAGAAACATTCCAAAATGTTTGCACGACTTGTGTTGATTGCTTATTACCAATATAACGGGGATACTAGTTTGAAAAACTGAACAAAGATGAAAGTGTCATCTTAATAAAAAAAATCATTTGAGAAGCAGCAGTGTAAAACAAATGTTACATGTAAACATTACTTTTAGTTCCATGATCACTCTAAAATGTAGATATCTCATACTATAATGAAACCTAAATCACTGAAACATCAATTTGTAATATTAAATTTTATAAAGAATCAATATATATTTTTTTGAGAAAGACGTAAAAAAACATTGAAATTACTGAAAATGAAAATGGTCCTTTTATTCTAAATCTCTAAAAGTTGTATATTACGGAAAATATTCAGATTCTGAAGATTGCTATTTCGTATTCATTGTGTGAAAATTTACGTGTATTTTATTCATAGTGAATATTGTGGTTCCTACTAAATCTGACTACATGAATAATAATGAGAATGGGATATTGCTAATTTATAAGATGAAATCCAGATTTTGCAATAGCAGAGGTGCCTTAAAATATATGGTCTCTAATTCTAATAATTATATACTATTTATATGCATTATGGGTAAAATAACCAGCTCCCTATTCTTTAGAATTCTGGCCAGAATTATTTTGACAATAAATCAAGTGGTGACAGATAGCTATAAAGCTCTAATCAAGTGAAATATTTAGCCACTACCTTCGCAAAAGTCGGTCCTTTAATAATACGTTCGAAGAGATTTATTTGATGTAACTGTTTCCTGATATCTCCCTATATTTATGCACATTAATTATAACATATATTTATCTAATACAAGAATATATATAACAGAATTCGTTTCATATAGAATATGTTTATAAATTTTTATTTTGTTAAGGTGTAAAATTTATCTAGGGGTCATTTTTTGAAAAACAAATCATACACTGATTGTTTTTTTTTAAATTATGAATTTGACCATTAAGCGGCGTTTGTTACTCAAAGAATACCTCATGGTTTGCTTAACTGTTAGCAGTACTTTCATATTGTTGCTCAAATATATGTTAAATGGATGATAAGATTGTACTTTAAATTTATTAGAGTAACAGCTATCTTAGAGGTTAAACCTTGCACAATTCATAACTTTAAACGTAAAGCTTACAGTGAATATTTTCAACTTTGGAGTTTTAGGCGTTCTTTAGGGATTCTGCTTTTTTCTTTATTTTATTTTCATTTTCCTGATTTGTTAGAAGGGCATCTAAGATTGTATTTTACCCGTATTCATTTAACAAGAGCTAAATTCACCGTTTCAAAACCCAAACTTGAACATATAAAGGGTATGATAGAGAATCAGTTTTCATACATTTTAGCTCCAAGTTTTGTAAAGGTTCGTTTTCTCACAAACTATCGAAGTTACTCATTTTAACTTTGGGAAACATTTTGAACATGTTTTTACCCTCTAACTAAGACACAATGTTAGAAGGGCGGACAATCCTGAAATTTATTTATACATTTATGCTTCTTTTGTACCGTTTTTGTTCTTCTTTATAGGTCAATGTCTCAAACGCTGTCAATAATAATCGCTTCAAACTTGGAAAACTTGTTAAATCTGCTAACTGAAAATGCATTTCTAAAAAGCAGGTAACTTTTTTCCAGACTTGTTCTCCTTTCGTCTTTGATTTTTTTGGTTTATTCTATTGATATCGTACATTTTCCAAAAAGTGCCAATATATATTCAGTGCGTTTGAAGAAGGGGGTAGGGATACTCGAAGCTATTTTTCCTATTGTTCTCATTTTTTACTAACAATGTATGCCTTATTCTCAAAAACGTTTAAGGTATTTACTCCAAACTTTGAATATGTGTTGACTGTCAATGGCAGGTAGGTCTGCTTAGAATGTTATAATTTTACCCCTTTCTATGTCGCTTTTTCTGTTCTTTTCTGTTTGATTTCATAGAGCGCGCTTTCCGCGGACAGGTCTTGTTACAACTGACATGAAACTAAACTAAACACATTTTGCTTGACACAATAACGTATAAAATCCTTTCACTAGAAGATTTTATGGAAATATTTTCATTTGGTCTGTTTCTTCGTGTCCTTTTCCAAGAAATATACTATTTTTTTATTATGTTTGTGAAGACAATCTTGTGTTTGTGTTTAAAAAATCTAAAGGTCAATTTTGTATTAGCATTACCGATTTTTACAATTGGACATAATGGCTCCTTTGAGCTTTATATCTCTTCAAAATACGACTCGACTAATCAAATAACTACCAGTACTTATTATGAAACACAATCTATTTGGAAAGGAATGTGTGCATCGATATTCATTCATTGCTTTCAGTGATAAAAGCAAGATATATTCTGTATAAATGCAAATCTACATAGAAATTTGTATAATTATATAAGATCAATACTAATATAAAAATACAACTTATTTGTGAAATTTTATGATTTTGAAATTTAAAATGGACCTATTGGTATTATCATGTTTTTAGCAAACTGAACTACATGTGATAGAATCAAACACAAACAAACATATGCCTAATAGTTAAAAATGTGTCGTCTATCATAAAGCAATAACTGTAACGAAAATTATTCACCAATATCACACCCGGACAATTTGGTTTTTTTTATGCTTTTCAAGACTGCTTTTGAATAAAGAGAAAATCTATCGAAATAAGTATGATAGTACTTTAGATAAGTGTATAAAAGATACTAGTGGCCTTCTTTTTGAATTAAAATATTCATGCAAAGAAGTGAACATTATTTACATTTGAAATAACTACTTTAGTTTTATAAATGAACAAATTAAAAAAAAATGTCAAAACGGGAATAATTAGCACGCATACACGCGTAATTGATGTAATACATGACACAAATATCTTAAATGCCAAACTTATTCTTTAACAATAAAATACAAAATACTTTCAGTAGGTATTAGCTTGCATTTTATAAGTTAGGCTTTCCACACTTCCTTATTGATGCATACAAACCAAGTTTGGGTTAAATGCAACATTGTTAATTCTGTTGTTCCATTCGAATTTGTAACAATGTTTCAGTAACAATGACAATAAAGGAAATTAAATTGTTGCGTTTTGTTCATTGTAGCTAAATTCTTGATTCTCGTTCCATACCTTTTCACATAGTCGTAGATGATTTGACGTCATCTTCCTAACATGCGTCTGTTTTCCACGTTCAAAATAAAACAATAGATTTATTGTTATGTTTCCTATTTTCGTTCTAGGCATAGAATCAACAGAAAACTTTTTTCTCGTTCGTGAATATGCTTTGTATCCATATTAGAGTTAGATAATATCTAAAAGCCATTGAAAGGAATGAAGTAGGAAGACGTTTATTAGATGTAGATTTATGCCTACGTTACGAATGTAAACATATATACATAAATCTGTTAATGAAAATGGTAACTCAGTTCTTTTCCAACACATTTAAAACAAATAAAGAAAAAGATATATTTGTTTAGATTAATAGTTTTTTCCACATTTTCATAAACTTCTTGCTGTTGCAACAGCAAGAATTTGTAGTAAGACATGTTAACAATAATAAATAGGCGTTATGATAGCCAGGTGGGTGACTTGATTATAACCATTAGCGTCATTGTTAGCTCAAACTACCTGTTTTTGTCGAAATCATTGGCCATTTAGTTGTCACTAAGACACGACTAACGTAGCATAAAAAACGTCCTAAATCTAACGACAGACATGCTTTTCATTGGTTGAGTGCTTTGCTTCAAGGAAATCTGTATTCTTTACCAAATACACTTTTAACAAAAAGTCAAGAACATATTTCGGTAGTGTCTGTTTTTTTCCTTTATTTTTCACTCATTAATACTTATTAGTAAATTGTCTGGACGAGCATGTTCTTAAGTCAAGACATTTGCTCCATATATTCCCGGTATTCTTAACTGCTTATTTAGTTAAACAAAACAGAGTATCTGAAAGGTCATTTTTTATTTAAACAAATAACTTTCTTTCAGTGTTGTTATATTTTTCTGGTCCTTCGGGATCATTGATTCAAACATTTTGAAGTTTTCAAAATGAGAACCGCTCAAGCTGATGCGAGGAGCGTGAAGGATGTTGCACTTTTTCATTATCCCTCATGTACAGACATAATCAAACAGAGTCTGCAATTTTCATGTATTTTGTTGTATTTAATGCTTCCGAGGGATCACCCTTCTATCTGATTATTTTACTGCGTTGGTATTAAAAAATGAATAAAATCAAATATATAACAATAATTATTTACTACTGGCCATTTAAGCGTAAATTGTTATGAAAACAACTTGAAAATTGTATGCTCTGGATGCAGTTGTTGTTACATATGTTAGAGAAATCATGCAAGGTCGTGTGGGGGATGCGTTCATTAACCGCAAAACTTCCTTGTTAATCTTGCTTTTCATATTTCAAGAAATTATTTGGGAATAAGCAATTTTCAACTGTCGAGATACAACCATGTGAGTTAGCTAAGACTACCAACATTGTCGAAGTAGAAACATTAATATAGTATCTGATCAATAAAAGAACGATTTCTTAAGTTTTGACAAATAATTTTCTTCAGTATTTATAAGAAGCATCATTAAAATTTATTTTACTTTGTGAATTTTTATTTTTTAGCTACTATGTTGAAGAATTTAAAGGTCTTTAAAAATGTTTATATCATTAAGTGCGATGTAAATAACACATTTGTCTCACTATCTATGTAAAAACACAACGCTATATTTTCTTATCGTATAATGCATCTTTGTTTTGAGATAAGTTTTTTCAGATATTTTAGAGATAACATACATCTTGGATACGTTTCGTTCTAATATTTATCACTCACAATGCATCAAAAGGTCAGTCTTGTATTAACCTCAGCGTTTCCTGTACAATTAGACTAGATGACTCCTCTGGGCTTAATATCTCTATAAAATATGATTGGACTAATCTAATTACCACCAGAATTTATCATGAAACATAATCTTACCGGAAATTGGTCATTTTCTTGACAATATACAAAACATATGATACAGTTATTTTCATTCCAAATATTAAACTCTTAAAAACAAATTTGATATGATACTCAAATGAATTACAGAATATATAATTTTGTCATATAAAATTCGATTTTATTTGAAACATTCATACGTTTCCACATTATTGTTTTACAAAATGTACACCGTAATTGATTCAATAGGTCCTCCTCTGGCATAAGCTCGTGATTTCGGAGGTAAATAAAATTGTACACGAGTTACATGTAACGTTTAGAACAGCAATTACGTCCAAAATAGACCAGTTATGGTTCGGGTGTTGTGAATGTAATTTCACTTCAGAAGGTTACACGCAAATGTTGTATAAGTTTATGTACATCCGAAATCATATAACATAACAACGGAGTGCCGATTAAAGCAATAAAACAACATAAATCAGGATTGCTTCACACCAAATCACAATGTACATCGCTTTAAAAACCACGGTGAGAATGTTTGAAAACAATACATCTTTGTAAGACTGAAACTATGGCACCGGGGACAGTGAATAGTGTGCGCTTGGCACTTTTTCGATTAGTTTTTAAATTGGTTTTCAAATAAATGAACTAGTTACGAAAATATGAATGTGTATAGGTTTGTTTATGAGTGCAACCTTTCAAATCAATTTCATTTCCGTCATTTTTTCACGTGGGATGGCCACCCTAATATATATTAATACGTAAACATGACATTATGATAATTTATTTTCAATACCCTCTTGATAAACATTTTTATGATCATAGCATAATAAATATTTGACACAATGAAAATCGCTGATTCAATATATGATGCTCATATAACGTTCGGGCAATATCTTAAAATAATTCAATTAACGGAGAATTATACTGCAGCTTCATTCCCAGAGATGTGCAAGGTTAGGGAATTGTGTGGTGACTAGCAATTGACCCGAGTTAAGGAATAATAAAGCGTTTATCATTTTCAACGTTAACGCAAGTGGCTGTTGTTTGTTTCAAATAATCTTTTGGAACATAGGATAGTCATACGAAATAGATTAAATGGAATTTTTTAAAGTACATTTTGGAATAATATCATTATTTTAAACGATAAGTGTTTATCAATAGCTTATATTTTCCATTATAAATTAATCATCTTCTGGCATAAATTAAATAATATGATTATTTATATTTTTATTATTAGTAATGCAGCCATGTAAAATACGTGACAATAAAGTATCCGATCATTTTACAGAACAGAATAAATGCAAAATAAACACTACACATTTTTCTAAATCTACTGCATAAATTGTTTGTTTCCTTCGTGTATTTTTGCGTGAAATATTCTTCAAGATCAAATTACAATGTCTCAGTCATATATTTAAAGTTTTTTTGTTATTTCATCCATTTTTATTTATCAAAAACATATTTAAATTGAGTCAAAGACATATATTCAAAGTTCTCTGGTTATATCATACAATGTTATTTATCACAAACACATTTAAGTGCTTAAGAATGAAAAATGTAGTTTATTTACTCTTACCACATTTAAATATTAAATGACTGTTAAATACAAGTATGTAATTCTTACTATTATAATATTTATTAAACTCTCGATTTATTTAACGTCATTGTATTTTAGCAATTTGTTCATAATTCGGTGTTTACTTATTTAACATTAGTTCCGTTTATAAATATATGTGCTTCAGTTTTTGCACTGCTTTTCTGACTTGTAATTCGTTCTTAAAGATGTTCTTATTTAAAAGTAACGTTATCTATTTATAAAACACAATTTTTACAACTAAATAATTCATCTTCAGGACAATCTTCTTGTTCTTTATCTTTTTGAAATAAATGTATATTTATAATAACTTATAAGTTACAAGTAAATTCTAATTAAAAGCAACATATTTAAACCTATGTGTAGTAACAAATGGTTTGTGTGCACGTTCGTGTCTGAAATAAGAGAGGTACAACTGAGGGTCTCTACTAGTAAACCCGCCATATGACCTTTAAATAAGTTAACTGTATGACGTTATTCTCACAAAGAAGTGAGTGGAATGATGTTTTCATATAGTAATTGTGTATGCAGATGTATTCAGATAGCTTGTGAGAATACGGAGCCGTTTCCATCATAAACTTTATTTTTGTTAACGTTAATGTGTCTTTTATTCACAGTCAATATTCTGCCTGCTAATCTTTCTCACAATACTTTTCCTTAAGACGATAACCAGATTCAGTATTGTTATATATTTCTGATCCTTTGTTTCCAGATTATTATACTAACAGTAGGTGTTCTAAAAATTTGCCCCGTGATTCAGAGTTGTTATATTTTTCCGGTCATTCGGGATCATTGGTTCCAACATTTAAAGTGTTGAAAATTGAGTACCGCTCAAGCCGGGGCTAGAGGAATGTAGCACGTTTCCGTTATCTCTCATGTACAGACTCAATCAAATCGAGTATTCAATGTTCATGTAATTCTGTTGCGTTAATGCTTTCGAGGGATTACACTTTTTCAGATTTTTATAATTTCATTAATTTTAAGACTCATTTTGGTGTCTAAATGACATCATCATTCCTGTGATTTTGAATCAGCAACATATGTGTGCGTATGTATTTTACAGGCATAATTCATGTTAAAAAGTATTTGTATGCAACCAATTCCCAAAGTGTGCTCAATACAATATTGAATTGGTATTTATAATCAGGAACAAATCAAATTAAAGTTTAATACAGATGTAATTATAAGAACTTTTCAAATTGTATAAAAATACGGTTATCATGAATATTTTACAAATTCATTTAGGTTTTTAAGAAGGGCATGCAATGTTTAAACGAGGTTTTCAAATTGATATTTGAGCAAATAACAATGAGAATTGTTGAAACTAGTTGACTTCATATATTGTTACCACGAAGACTATTGGTAAATACTATGTTGTCATACCAGTATCTCTCTTCTTTAAGTGTGCTAAATATATTTCAAACAACCCTGCTACATGTACACTACATGTACATCTATGTACACGTACGTTGCTGTTTTCATTGTCCTTAACATTAGAGTCTCATGTTTGTTTTGTATCGCAATAATGTAATTCTGAAACAATGCCAAAAGCATCCTTGTGGGTTATGCAAATCACATTTTGTCGTTTTTGTTGCATTAAAACAGCTGTGTACACTACTGCTAAAGGGTACAATGTGTTATAAACATGCGAGTGTTCATAGAGCAATCATTGAACGCCGCCTTTCCTTGTTGATCTTGTTAAGTACATTAAACGATTCTAAAAATGTTATTAATATACTTTAGCTGTGTATTTCTGTTTCATTGTGAAACTAAAACTGATTCCTAAATCACTCTTAAATCCGCTTTTTTAAACGTCTT
This sequence comes from Ruditapes philippinarum, assembly GCF_026571515.1. NCBI lineage: Eukaryota > Metazoa > Mollusca > Bivalvia > Venerida > Veneridae > Ruditapes > Ruditapes philippinarum. The sequence goes on along the minus strand of NW_026854366.1, from coordinate 10,398 downwards.
AGTAGATATGACGTGAAGAAAATCTAATTCGTTAAGCCACTGCCTACTTATTTGCTTAACTTTCATATATTTTCTGTATTATTAAGATGATATGATGTTGCTCTGTCACGTTTTATTACATATCAACTGATAAACTTTATTTTCGTCATATGGTTTTTTCAAAAGCGTAAATGTGTATGCTTATCATGAACGCATACCTATTTAAGAAGTTTTCCTCCCAGTCAACTCAAATAAATTGACCAAACAAATGCGTTTGAGTAATGTTTTTGGTGTTATATGGTATATTATTATTCGTAGTGTTGGAATACCAGTCTGACTTCTGACAATCGCACACTTAATCTGTCAGTCAAGACCGTAAGAATCATTCCGACAATACATCAACTGGGTAATAGACAGCTTCCGTTTGTATGACGTCTGCTAAATTGAAATACTAAGGCCTATCCAGTCGTTAATTAAATGAGTTTGAGGGAATAATGTCTCTGCTTTGGTTTTGTTTTCCATATATATTTAATGCACATTACATACGTCTGCAATTCAAGTTGAATTATTTTGAGCCACTAATAGGAATATGCTTTTTATTACATTTTTTTCTTATTTAGATAGTGCTAGACATTTATTTTCAAATATAACAGAACAATAAATCAATTTTTTGTTGTTATTTAGAGCCATATCCCTTCTTCAAATTTGACAAAATTTCAATCACCGTGGTATACATAAAGACTAATTTTTTGCATATGGTAACGCTTTTTGTAGAAATGATTCTCGTGTAAGTTTTCAATTTTGACTAACAATGTGACTTTAAGAATAACGGAATCGGTAAATAAAGTGTAATATCGTTAAACGTCGTAGAAGACAAGGAGCCGCTTTCACTTTTTGAAAACCTAATTTTAGCAACCGTTACCTCAGTTTTCAGAGAATACAATTTGGCCAATACACAAAGAAAACAAATAAGAATAAAAGATTTGAAACAATTATAATTGAGGATAATTATGTAACGGACAAGTGGTGATTCTTCTGAAGTGTTTGCTGGCCGTAATCGTATACAACATTGGACAATTGGGCGTCGAATCATCGAACTAGGCGGGCTTCTTGAAAAAATTAAAGTTTTGGAAATCGTGCAGATTAGGACCAGTTCCTCTGACGTTATATAGTGTTCAAAGAGAAATTAATTAAGGCCTTTATTGAAATCTTTATGTCTAGTGTCAACATGTAAATTGTGGTTTTATTACCTGTGTACCGTATGGAAAAGACCCGCCGGGAAAATAGGGAAGTCTGACATGCCTTGTTTTGCAGTCAATACCAAGCTTGGTACAAATATAAAGCTTACACATTTGGTTTGTTTCATGTGATCATAAACATAGTTATCTTACTACAACATTTTATGCTTAACAAATGATCAACTTATATTATATTCACAGATGAGAAAATACATGTAAATTAACCAAGATAGCTTGCATTTCATGCAGGCAGAAACTGTTTCCGGATATATAGTATACCGCTAAATTAGGGTAACTTGGACCTAAAAATAACTGGACCCTTAATTATCTCGGTCAATGAGTCATCTCGGGCAAAATTACATAATCAAAATTTAAATGTCAATTTTCGATAACTCATATCATTTAACAATCAATTAAATGGTATTGCACAGCCTTGCGCATGCATGTATTTTGATGAATTGTCATTCTGTCACTCTGTGACACACACTCAACAGTAGCATCGCAATGTAAAATATGATAATTTAAAACAAAATCAACAAGGAATGGCGGCGATCAACGCGAACGCAAGTCCCAAACAACCTAGCAGCAAGAACAAGTGGCTAGGAGTATTCGTGCTTGAAATATGTACAGAGGGACACCTGGAATCCTCCTCCGCCAGTTAAGCTACTTAAAGATCCTGTATGTTATGTGATTGATATTGTTACTGTGTGTGTTCCACACTTGCATTATATATGTATATAATTATGCAAATAAAACAATTTCAAACATCGAAGAAAATGTAAAATGTTGTGGTGAGATATGATAGTCTGACCATATCCGGAAGATTCCAATACCGGATAGACGAGATTTAGTCCGTGCATGACGAGCAAGATCTAAGCCGCAATCTTTATGGAACCTAGAGAAAAGACAACAAGAAGAAGAAAAGGCGTCGTCATCAATATCATCGGGCACCGAAGATAATCTTTTGAGTGCAGTTGATATTGTGGGCAGTCCGGAAGCTGTTGAGGTCGTGCTAAGCACATCTCCGGCAACCGAGGCCATGGAAGCGGACAGTTCCAATGAAACGGTCCCTTCTATGGAACAATCATTGGCTGTTCCGGCTACTTCACCGGAACATCGAGGTACGACATCTCCAGTTAGGTATCCTTCTCCGGTAAAGAAACGTGTTCCGTCAGAGAAAGACGTTGATGTGTCCACAAAAAGTCGAAGACGACCAAGAAGACGTCATCGTCACAGGAGTGACAAGGAGGGAATGCTGCCTTGCGGACGTGGCATGACTGTTGACTTGCCTGGTCAATTGAGCTATGTAAGCTCCAGGGACGACAGATCTGAATCCCGAGATGTCAGCAGTGGTGCTATTCCCAAGAAACCGAAGGTGAGTCATTCTGACCGGGGACAAACGTCCTCCGTTGAATGCATCGCAGGAGAAAGTTCTTCCCTGGGACGCGGCTCCTACCAAGGGACAAAACTTAAGGTGGTTGGTAGTCGCCCTAAGGAAAGATCAAATGCAGCATCATCCAGTAAAGACGGGACAAGGCGGTCTACCACCGAGGAAAAAGGTAAGATACAGGTAACTGTACCTAACCTAGAAACGTTAGACCATCATCAGTTCAGCAGCAAAGGTCATCCAGCAACCTTGTTTGATTCCGGAGTGCAACATTCGAAATGCGTATCCAAAGAGTCATGCGTTCCAGCACCATATCCCTAATCTTTCCAAGGAGGGGATGGAATTGGAGGAAGTGACACGAAAACGTGTAGCAGCCCTCAAGCTGATGACTGGTTTGTTGCTAGGTAATCGAGCCAAGCTCGAGGACCTGGTAAAGTACATGAACGGCACTGAGCAGGTTCCTCGTGACAGTGACCGGGAGGTGTCAACCAGATTAAAGGAGGAGATGGAGGATATGTCTCGGGAATTATTCCAAGAACTCCCTGAGCGAATGTCATCTCGCCAATGAATTCTTTTGCAGCTGTCATCCAGTGGGGCGTATTGATTGTTATCATAGCTAAGCTTGAACCGAGACATCGTCTGATGGAGCAGTTCCATTACTCCGAGGAGCCCTCAGAGCCTACCGAAGCCCCAGCCGATGTACCAGAGGGATTTGATAGCCACTTCCACCTGGATAGATTGCAGGGAGTGATGCGTATGCGTGGAGCCAGTTTAGCCGAAATAAATCAGGCGACTGGTGACCCCTACCATCGAGTAAACCTTGTGGGAGCTGTGGCTAACTTCTGTGACCCAGCTACTTACCCCTCCGAAGATATGGTAAGGAAACTTTACCAAGGAGTGTCTGTAACTATCGGTCTGCATCATAAGGATGTCGGCGAGGTTACAGATGACACATTGAAGCGGATGGAATCCCTTCTACAGATGCCAGAGGTTGTCGGTCTTGGAGAGGTTGGCATTGACCACACAGTGTCACCAGAATTCTGGGGGAGCCAACTTAGGATCCTTAACATTGCTTTGAGCTTTCTTCACGACATGCATGTTTTGATCATCCATTGTAGAAGCATGGTGCGTACAGGCGATACCAGTGAAGCCTACATGACTTTACTGTTTCATCTTCAGCCCAGGGTTCGAAAGGAACAAAACATCCATCTTCATTGTTTTACTGGCTCGGAGAGCATGGTCAAAGAGTGGACGTCGGTCTTCCCGAACACCTACTTTGGTTTTACCAGATTAGTTGACCGGTTCGATGAAGCTCAGCTAAGGGGATTAAGAGCTGTACAAGATAGCAGAATCCTTCTTGAGACAGATGCTCCATACTTCCAGTTCTCCGGGGGTAACAGTAAGCCGAAGTTTCGACATGGAACAAGATATTCCGCTCCCATATTAATTGGCATGACTGCTGCTGTAGTTGCTGAGGGGCGACAAAAAGACCAGGTGGTATTACTTCGCAGGACTGTGGCTAACGCCAGGGTTTTGTATGGAGGTAAGTAATCAACTTGGGGTTCTGAGCTCTAACGGGCTTAGGAGCTGGATGCTGGAAGATGAAATATCAAAGATATCTTATTCTCGATCCAGTGGAGAACTTTCTATCAATAACTTGATGGATGGTGAATAACAGCATGGTAATCTGTCTTGCTAACGCCTGACATTGATAATCATCTGTATTTACAGGCCAACGCCTGTAAAGGCGGTCAAGAGGGTACTGGTTTGAAACCCAGGAGTGGACTAAGTAATCTCGGGGCGTACACTTCCAGGGAGAAGATTTCGTCTTTAAAGTCGGGGGGAGTGTGGTGAGATATGATAGTCTGATCATATCCGGAAGATTCCGATACCGGATGGACGAGATTTAGTCCGGGCATGACGAGCAAGATCGAAGCCGCCATCTTGATGGAACCTAGTGAAAAGACAACAAGACGAAATCTGAAGTAACTTATTGATATAAACAGTCATCCATACAGGGAAAGTGTTTTAAGGTAAGCATAACACTTTAATGTGTACTGCAAATATTTGTGCACATTATATTTAATCAATAAATTATATGCATTCATTTCTTTTTGGAAAATTTGACTTGTGGGTCAGGTGTGGGGGTTGTATTTTTGATCCTTGAAGATCGTTCAGCACGACATTATTGTTGTGCTTGTAGTATTTTTAGTTTCAACTTTTCGGCATTTTCTAGTTGGGTGGTTCCAATATTCCAACTTGAATAATGTTGAATCACCCTTAGGATATGTTGCCTGCTTTTTAAATTTGTCTTTTGACGTCTTATCTGTGATACGCAGGCTTCATAACCTCTGATCCCCTTTCAAAATTCCATTTTATTTAGTTCCGCCCATTGTTTTCTCGTTTAGGGCACACGCTTTTTATTACTTGGGGACCATACGCCGCTTTTCATGGAATGGCACGGAGGTGTCACATTGAAGGTTCCATGATAACCGCCGTATGAACACATCTGCGGATGTTTCTAAATTCGAAATTTTACTATTTCACGTTTAAATGTTGAATTCTGCTTAAGCCGGTGCTAGGGGGCGTGGACGGTAACTTGCACTTTCCAGTACCGTCCATGAATAGGCTCAATCAAACCGAGCCTGCAACATTTTCAATTTTGCCGTGTTGGGCTTTCTTTAGGGATTCTTTATTTATCAATTTCATTGAACGTCGCCCTTCCTTGTTGATCTTGTTTATCATATTTTATGCTCACAACCGTGTTGTTTGTGCCGTGTGGCGGCTGTAAAAAGTCTCCCTGTACATGCAATCAATGTTGTTAAATTTTCATCCTCAAGGGATTGTTCGGCATTCAGTGTTGGTGTCACCCTCCAAGTAGGTCATGTGGGGGTTGCGTTCATTGAACGCCGCTCTTCCTTGTTGATCTTATCATATTTTATGCTCACAACCGTGTTGTTTTTGCTGTGTGGCGGCTGTAAAAAGTCCCCCCTTACATGCAATCAATGTTGTTATATTTTCATCCTCAAGGGATTGTTCAGCGTTCAGCGTTGGTTTCCCCCTCCATTGGGTCATGTGGGGACTGCGTTAAGCTAGTGCTTTATTCTTTTTGGAGAAAAGTAAATCCATATTGCTGAAGCCAAACACTATGTGCACGTTAACCATTTTCCATGCAAGACTCGAAATGGAATGTCCTGTGTCTTCGACATTGCTTTGCAGGAGCGAGGGTTTGACAGTTTAACATTTAAGTTGCTGTTTATCCTTATTGATTAAAGTGGGTTGTTTTTATGTTAAAATCTTAATTGTTTGTGGACATTATATAAGTCATTATTTCAAATTATTTCATTATTTATTAGTTATTTACTAAGTTTGCCCACATTCTCTATGTTAATTATTCCATACATTCAGTTTTTTTTATAGGTTATATTATTTATTTAGATTTGGACAAATCATCATCAAATATATAAATGACATATTCTAAAGTATTTTTTCTGCTCACACATTCTTAATGAGCGAGGCTAAATACGCAAGTTGGTGAAGTCTATAGTGCAGCATCGAACGTGTGCAACCTGCAAGTGGTGGCGATGAATATGCCTGGTAGAAGGCAAAGATGTGTTTATAATCGCTATCACAGACACTTGGGGTTTGGAGCTCAAAACGCCTTTAAAATCCAAATAAAATGCATATTTGTCAATCCCAGCACATGTACTGATCATATATATCAAAAAATTAATATAAGCCGTTTTGAAAAAAAAAAATCATATTTTAACACTTATAATAATACACAAGATAAAAATGTTCGCCGGAAAAAAGTCCGCACCCCTACCGTCATAATCACCATGTATTTTATTCAATTTCTAATATTTTCACATAATCCTTTGGTCCATCGACACAGACGATATAATTCTTCACGATGATGGTCAATTTTAAACTTCAACGGTAATATAAACAACGCAACAGCTGAAATAAACATCAAGATTATCACCGCTTTCCGCCATTTACAAAATCTTTCGATAGATTTCCATCTCAAGTCGGCTATGTACGAAGCCATCCGATTATGTTGGTTCCCAATCTTAAAAGCGCTGCGCATTTTGCACACGGCAAAGCTGGGGCCACGTTTGAATTTATAATCGGATGGCTTCGGTCATAGCCGACTGGAGGTGGATTTTGTAAATGGAGGATGTTTTTTTCAGCTGTTGCGTTGTTTTTATTACCGTTGAAGTTTAATTTCCGGCGAACATTTTTATCTTGCGTATTATTATAGATGTTGAAATATGATTTTTTTTCAAAACGGCTTATATTAAGTTTTTTTGATATATATGATCAGTACATGTGCTGGGATTGACAAATGTGCATTTTATTTGGATTTTAAAGGCGTTTTGAGCTCCAAACCCCAAGTGTCTGTGATCGCTATGGGAGTGTCAGAATGATGGAAAGTTAAGTTGTGTTAAAGGTGGTAAAGAAGGAGCACCTTTAATCGAATAGAGGGTGGGGGGCGGGATTGTGATAACACCTTGATAGCAAAGTTGCGGTCTAATATGAACATAAAACACAAAAAGGTTTTACAGGAACCATATTGTTAAAAATGTTGGGAAGCATTTGCTCAACCTTCAAGCAAGCAAAGTTTGAATTAGCAGAATAAGAATGAATCATCTTCAAAAGTGCTTGAAATACACATTTGCCAAAACAATGGAAGAGAATATCCGTGCTATAATACCTCACCAGTTTGGGGACCACAGTTTATGCCAAGATAGATTTTGTGGATATGAAAGAAACACAACATTAAAATGTGTTCACACATTAAGCAACATTCAAGAATGAAACTGACTTATTAGAAAAGAATTGGAGAGGGTGTTTCAACCGGTCATTGCCATTGCTAAAGTTAAAAATCAAAAAGTGACGTTTCATTTGAAATTTGAGACTTGGAAAACAGAGAATTAATATGTAAAAATGGGCGTCTTTTTCTGAAGATTTTGTGGGTTTTTGTTGTTTGTTTGTTTTTTTCAATGAAAAAGGTAATAAATGTGTTTTGCACAATAGTCATTCAGTTTAAAAAAAGAATTATGTTAAAAATGGGTTTGCCCATGCCCTTGTGCCCTGTCCTGTTTTTGTTTGGGGGTCCTCTTGGGCTCCTTGCCACTGGCTGTTGTTGCCGAGTCGGGTGGGGGTTGCGTTCATTGAACGCCGCCTTTCCTTGTTGATCTTGTTTATCATATTTCACATGCTGATATTCAATTTATTATGTTTTCTTTGTAGACATCTTCACTAATGTTTACATTTATTCTAGATTTTACTGTGTTATTTGAAGTTCTTTTTATTTAGAAAGTATATTAGGTAAAGTTTTGTTCATTTTATTGTATTTATAACAGCACAGTTCAATTATGTTTACTGTTACATTATAGTTTTGTTCATTCTAATTCTAGTTGTCACTGTTACAGTGCGATAGTTCATACATCAGGGATGTAAAAAAGTAAGCGATATATTAGGTATTAGATATAGAATTCATAATCATAGTAATTATTATGTGTACATTCATTGATGATAAAGTAATAAGCAAGTAGGGATCAATTTAACATTACGTATAAATGAAAATTAATATTGTTGAAATAAAATGCATATTTTTCGAATTTTCATTGTAAAAAAATATTTTTCACTGCAGTGAAACATTTTCCGTATTTTCACTGGTGTCTTGCCGGCCTACTTTCTTCTTATTTACATCAGATAAATTAGTTCATTATTAAGAGAAATGTATTCAATTATAATAACAATTTTATCATAAAAATCACTTTTGTACAAAACAGAGATGCCCCGTTAACAATGTTTCTATTCTATTTCACTCTATTCCTAACATAAAATCCGTATCAATAGATAGCAGCTGTCAAAAGCTTGAACAATTTTCAAGCTTTTGACAGCTGCTATCTTCTGCAAAATGTTACAGGAAAGCGATATTGAGTTGTAAATTGAAATAGCCAATGATTAAGATGAGTGCTTAGTTAACATTGATTTTCATCGAGGCAGCAATGGCAGTGGCTAAGTTCATAATAAGGAGAATGAACTGGTAGTTCTTCCAACTGAACAAGATGTCAACAACACTATCAATGTCAGTTTTCCACATTTTACTACTTAAGTTGTCGATTAATTTCTAGATGATAGCCTGAATCAGAACACTAGTGTTGCAACTGACTAGGACATAAAACTGTTCTTAGAATGTTTGATCTCTGTCGGTGTAAGCAGGCCAATTCTTGAAATTCCTCATGAAGAGTTATCTGCATATGTGGGAATAAACAGGATCATCAAACCGAGTCTGCAACATTTTCAATTTTGGCGTGTTTGGCTTTCTTGAGGGATTCTTATTTTCTATACTTTATTTACTCGGGGGAAAAAGATGGCCTGGAATGTAAGAGCCAAACTCTCATATCCACATTCCAGAACATTCAAAGATTTCTCAATGTCAACCAATATTGATTCTCACTTAACAAAGACCATATTTTTCAAGTGTATGCAAGTATTAAAAACAAAAACTAAACACTTAAAAACACAAGGAAAAGGCAAATGCTGCTACTTCTATAACACTTGATGATATAGACAAATTCTACGCAGTAGATTAACTTTGTGGAAACAATCCTAGATCTATAGCACTTTAAAATTGTATGTGGTATATTTGCAGCAATGTTTTCGCTTCAGTGTTGTTATAATAAGTATTTAGTTTTGAGAATAGAGTACCGCTAAAGCCGGTGCTTAGGGCGTGAGTGATGTATGTGCATGTACAGATTTAGTCAAACCAATTTTCAGGTAATTTTGTTGTGATTAATGCTTCCGAGGGATCACTTTGTTTTCAGATTTTTGACATGAGGACTGGCACAGAGGTTCATTCTCTTTGTTGGGGAGATATTAAATAGAGTAAAACAGAATCCCTAAAGAAAGCCCAACACGGCAAAATTGTAAAATGTTGCAGGCTCGGTTTGATTGAGCCTGTTCATGGACGGTAATGGAAATTGCAAGTTGCCGTCCACGCCCTCCTAGCACCGGCTTAAGCAGAATTCAACATTTAAACACTAAAACGGTGAAATTTTAATTTAGAAACATCCGCAGATGTGTTCATACGACGGTCATCATGGAACCTTCAATGTGACACAGTAGTGTCATTCCATGAAAAGCGGCGTATGGCCCCAATGAAAAGAAAGCGTGTGCCCTAAACGAGAAAACAATGGGCGGAAATTCTTCTTAACTGTATCCACCAACAATCCTGAAAATGGAAAACCATGATACAAGAAATCTGCTTTCGGTATTCAGCAGGACATTATTGTTTACTTGAACCAGTGGCAAGGAGCCCAGGCGGACCCCAAACTAAAAAGGACAGGGCGCAAGACAGCACGGATAGGCTAATCACCAAAATGATAAATAATTAAGCCGGTGCTGGGGGCGTGGACGGTAAAATAGATAAATACAGAATCCCTAAAGAAAGCCCAAACAAGGCAAAATTGAAAATGTTGCAGGCTCGGTTTATTACCAGCAAGCTTCTAAAACAGGGCTACCGCTATCATAAATTACGGAAATATTTTACTAAATTTTACAATCGTAACTTTGATTTAATTTCTAAATTCAATAGTGATTTAAAAACTCTTCTGCGACAAGGGATTAGCCAGCCTGGATTTTGTGGCGATGTGGTTTACAGACTTCGTAAGATTTTGGGTCATGGTAATTTTCTGCTGTTTTACTAAAATATTATTTAAACGTTTTATTTTAAAGAGGTTATGACCCTACTATTTTAAGACATACTGCATGTTTAGTGTT